>NC_048302.1:77397759-77558380 GCF_013100865.1 Trachemys scripta elegans | reverse complement strand
TAGGGAGCAGAGGGGTTTAGATGGGTCGGGAGTTCTGGGGGGGGGCTGTCAGGGGGTGGGGAGTGGTTGGATGGGGTGTGGGAGTCCCAGGGGTCTGTCTGGGGGTGGGGGTGTGGGTAAGGGTTGGAGCAGTCAGGGCACAGGTAGGGGGTAGGGTCCTAGGTGGCCAGTTAGGATTGGGGGGAGGGTCTCGGGAGGGGGCAGTCAGGGGACAAGGAGCAGGGAGGCTTAGGTAGGGGGTGAAGTCTTGGGGGGGGCAGTTAGGGGCAGGGGTCCCAGGAGGGGGCAGTCAGGGGACAAGGAGCAGGGGGGAGGGTTGGGGGTTCTGAGGGGGGCGGGGCTAGGGCAGGGCTCCTCCCGTCCTCTTTTTTGCTTGCTGAAATATGGTAACCCTACTCACTTCCCTTCCCAGGAATGGGGCTTCTCTATGGTTCTCTAAATTTCCTATTGTTTCTTAATAGGCATAGAAAGATTCTTGATGTTCCCATCATTTTCCTTTTAATGTTTTAAAATAGTTGAAGTTATCGTCCGCAGATGGAGATTAGACCGTAATGTCTCTCATTTCAAAATATTTCAAATATATGTCATGTTCTTTTATATAATTCAGAATGATAGAAATTTAGAATATATAAACACCTGAAAATACCTGGAAATTCTTCTCTTCCAGTCTCCCCCAATTCCCTCCCCACCTCAAGGCAAAACAAAATGCAAAATAAATAAAAATCGAGAAAGAACACTTCTCCAGGAAAAGCTAATTTTTCTCCATAACCTATTATCTACAGCTATATATATTTATATAGATATATATAGGCACCTTAAACAGAATACTATAAACCAAAATATTGGTAAACTCTATTTCTAATCCTTAAGATTATGTTGTACAAAAATCTCAACTAAATAAATATTTAGTAGGCTCTACTAAGTATTTACACAAGAAAAATGAATCACATGTATTGTCAGACTACTTTCCAAATTTACATGAATTCAAAAAATACTAGTAGAATATTTACCAAATACCTAACACCTTGGTTAATCTAGGAAAGAATTGCTTAAAATATATGTCCACAATGCAGAATAAAATGAACCAAAACATTCAGAGACTAATAGTGACTGTTGTGGAGTGTAACTGATAATATAATTCCAAGTCTTTCATAAGCAGCACTAATTAGAATACTGGGAAGCAAGGTTAGATTTATAACCAATCAATAGCACATCTTCCAGTTCCCTGGCATAACCTTGGATTCATACCACCTACTAGGAGATGTCTGAGATGACACTGTACAGCCTTCTACAAATAACCACATGTCATAACTTAACGCTGCTGGTAAACTCCACAGACATCACACCCAAGTGAAATCAAAATTGTCCTTGCAAATGTATCTTTCTGGAAAAATCAATATAGCATCTAATTAAGAAACTATTACATTTCATTAACATGAAGTACTGTAAACAATACCAATAAAAGCTCAATATATATGCATGCCAGTTACAGTAACTATAACGTATTTTAATTCACATATAATTTTTTAGCTGATTTCAAATTTATTAAAACCCTGATGTATACAACTTTAAATATGATTTCTGAGTGGGAAACGGTACATTAAGAGAAATGGGGTAAAATAAAAAAATGCATTTTCTTCATTTTATAATCAAAAGCAGAAACAATTTCAAGTTATTTTTGCTTTGTGTAAGTTTCTATTACATATATAAAATGATGCCCACCAGCATACGGTAAGGAACGTGCCCAATTCTTACAGCAAAATAATTAAAGCTAGGACTCCTATATTGCATGCTCAGCTCTGACAGTTACTGTGTTACATAACCTCTCTATGCCTTCTTTCACCTATATGTCAAATGAATATCGTATCTACCTTCCTCACATGTGTCTTTGTGCAGGACTGTGAATTGTTTGTAATGCATCGTGAAGTTCTTAAATAAAATTAAACGAGTTCATTTAAAAACCCTACTCCTGTGTCATTTGGAATCCTCATTTTTATGCCACCTAATGCAGTATCACATTGTGCCTGGGTGAGTGAGCGTATGTTGCCTATATTTCATCAGTAATATACGGAAAATCACCTGAAAAAGATTTTAGAAAAGACTGTTCAAAGAATCCAGTTTTGTTTGACAAAATTTAAGGATGATTTAATATGTTTTTATTGTTGGCTAATAACTAGATCTGATTTCTACATGAACAGTAGTCAAATTTACTTTGGAGGTGAGAAAGTGGCATTTTACAGATTAAGCTCTGCTAATCTGCAGTGTCTATACCTTTGACTGGTGAGATAATAGTTAGCAGTTATACCACTGGGCCGTGGTGTTCTTCTGACCTAAGCAGGAACAGGACTGATCAGGGTATAGATAAAAGTCCTCCAAGGAAAACTCATGTGCCGTAAGAAACAGAACTGCAAATTCAGTAGGAGGCCCTCTTGCCTCTGAAGCAGAGCTTCAGCATGTAATTTGGGCAGTGGTTCTCAACTGATGGCTGGCCCAGACCTGGAACCCGGAGCTTCCAGGCTTGGGCAGCTGCCCCAACCCCCGCCATGCAGGGTGGGCCGGCTGCCCCAGACCGGGACCCCAGAGCCAAGCGGCTACCCCGGACTCAGTGGGGCTGGGCGGCGGCCCCAGACCCCAGAGCTCATGGGGCTGGGCAGCTGCCCTGGAACCCACCACGTGGGGTGGCCAGCTATCCTGGACCTCCCCCATGCAGGGCGGGCTGGGCCAGCTGCCCACCCTGGACCCCTGCCACATGGCTGTCCTGGACCCTGGGGGCCGGCCAGCTGCCCCGGACTCCACCCCGTGGGGCAGGGTGGTTGCCCCAGACACCAGCGCTTGCAGAGCTAATTGAGCCATGTGTTGAGAACCGCTGCATTAGGGAATGCTGTACTGTGGCATATGTAGTTTTTTGGATGATTAGCAAATCTAAGGCACTGACCATTTGTTCACTAAATATAATGGCAATTTTCAAGAGTGAGTATGTTAGCCCTGGTGCCCTGGCTAAATTCCATACTCAGTAATTATATTCCATCTACTTAATATTTTCTTTGCAGTTTAAAATGGACACTGTATTGTCTTTCTTTCATGTAGCGTTGCTGTATGCTGTTAAATGACTATTGCCTTCCAAATCCTCAGGTGGTAGCATTTCAGTAGTGGATGAAGCAAAGCTATACTGAATTTACAGGATTTGGGGATCTCTAGAAGTAACAAAAGTCACTATAATTTGATAGCTCATGCAACTCCCTATTATCTCTAAAGGAAAGGAGTTGTGCTCGAAGTCTTTAATTATGCCAAAAAATGCAAATGACAATAGTTTCAATGAGAAAAATGTTTTATATAAAAAAGAGCATTGGCTAGTCCCAGCTGAAGAATGCAGCAGTAGAAACCACTGCCATAGCATATATCAGGGGTCGGCAACGTTTGACACGCGGCTCGCCAGGGTAAGGACCCTGGTGGGCCGGGCCAGTTTATTTACCTGCTGACGCGGCAGGTTCGGCCAATCGCGGCCCCCACTGGCCGCAGTTCGCCGTCCCAGGCCAATGGGGGCGGCGAGAAGCGGTGTGGACGAGGGATGTGCTGGCTGCAGCTTCCCGCCGCCCCCATTGGCCTGGGACAGCGAACCGTGACCAGTGGGGGCCGCGAGCGGCCGAACCTGTCACATCAGCAGGTAAATAAACTGGCCCGGCCCGCTAGGGTGCTTACCCTGGCGAGCCGCGTGCCAAATGTTGCCGACCCCTGGCATATATATTCATTAACTATACAATAGCTTCTTTCTATTCCTTATAACAAGTAAGAAGCCATCCTTATAAGGACAGAGATAATGGATACCTAAATACAAGTCAAAGACACTAGGCAAAAAGAAAGGAGAAAAGAAAGAAGCACAGTGAGCCCTAGTAGACAGGCTTCACAGGCCTAAAGGATGACAGAAAGAGGGAACTGAGCTATGTCACTTCTATAATTTGGAGTTGTGATTTCTTGAAAAAGTTTCAGGATGGCAAATGCTGGCAAAGACTTCCTCCTCCTCAGTGAGGAGATCAGCTGCACCTTGTGAAGGGGAAAATGGATTTTTTTTTTTTTGATAATGAAGCAAACACCATTTAACTCAAGTTTTCCATTCAAAATTGGATTGCCAACCCTCCAGGATTGGCCTGGAGTCTCCAGGAATTAAAGATTAAACTTTAATTAAAGATTATGTCATGCAAAGAAACCTTCAGGAATACGTCCAACCAAAACTGGCAACCCTAATTCAAAAACTATTGATTTTAAAGCCTCTGTTAGCAAAAGGTGCAGACTTTTAAAAGTTTAGAGACTCTTAAAGGGCAACATGAAAAAAAGACTGATAATTCATAATCTCTTTATGTGATTTGTATTTTATAAACTCCCACAACAAAATTAATATAGTAGTTTGACATTATATATTAGCTGATTGAGGAAGACTCAATAACATACCCTAGATGCATTGGGGAAACAGAAGAATGTACCACACATGACTTACTAAACTTCAGCCAGAAGTAAAAATAAAAATTAGGTTGTCGATAGCAAGGTCATCACACCATTTGCAGCGCACACATTAATGTATTCGCTCTTGCCAAGCTGTCCCTTACACGGAAATTACCACACAGAGGAAGATTAAAAAATCAGCAAGTTCCTCCTCACAGAGTTTTGTCTCCATTTGCTCAGGAGTATAGTTTGCTTCCCTGCAGAACAAAGAGGGGGTTTGGTCTTGAAACTATCCAGATCTAATGGAGACCATCAAGACTAGAGCCAGTATATGGAAGGCCTATTCCTCTGGATTAGCTCCTCCAGTCATCTCCGACTCCCTGACATTGTGGCTCTAACAGCAGTCATGGTTCCAGAGAATCCCCATCTACCTACAATCAGAGCTCCCCTAAGCAGGGCTTCCAAACTTTGGAGGGGGAATGCAGGTAACTAAGTACTGACAGGGTCTACATTAATTTATCTAAAAGAGATCCAAAGGGTTGATAGGATGCAATGACATCTCCACATCTCTTCCATCCAACCCTATTGAAATTCCCTTTTTCTCTAGCTGCACAGGCCAAACTCTGCAAGCCCACAGGTTTAGCCTATGAGAACTGCCAATAGGGTGGCACTGCCCCATTCTACATCCATAGGTCAGGATCCACTGGATCCCATTACCTCCATCCATGTGGTGGGAGAGATGATGTGGTCCGTTACAATCTGAATAAAACTTTAATTGTTTACCTCTACTGTACAATATTTTTAATACTGTTTTTTAAAACGGCTTTATAATTTCATTAGATCTACATGATTATGGTGGAAAAAGATTAGGAAGAAGTGATGTAAGTAGAATACAAGTTCAAGGAAAGGAAATGTTACCAAAGAAACGGAATAAAGTTAGTGTCTCACTTACCATTTTCGCCAGAAGGTAACGATACAGTGTTTGTTGGCATGGTATCAGAATTCACCTTTCCATTCTCAAAGGTGTCATTTTCAGTCTGTTGTAACTGCCAGTTGAGGCCAAAGAGATGCATTGCTGGTGATAAAGAACACATACTTTTTAAGGAGTTTGGTGCTCTTAACTGCAGTGTCGGGTGATAAGTACATTTATAACAATTCACTTTAATAATGACATTTCCTGTTTTTATGACAATAGCAAGTTGTATATTAAAGTATACAACAATAGGAACAAGCATTTACAGTCTAATTATTCAACTACAGTTTATGCTGTAGCACAAAGCAATTACTGTATGTGCAGTTTAGTAATATAGCAGTATCAGTGAATGCAACTGGCATAAGCTCCATCAAGTAACAATACTGTGCCTCTGTGTCTCACACTCAGTCTAACTGCACACTTTATGCTCTTGCACTCTCATCCTGACTCTTGCATTACTCTGTCAACAGATAAAAGACAAGTCTGTGCCCCTTCTCCTTTCCATCTCTAAATCTTCTGTACAGAGAAATCTCTTCATTTTAAAAATTAGGCTGCCCAAATGAGTTCCTAAAATAAATAATTCTATTCTGAACAGCCAAGCAGGAGGAACCTAAGATAACAAGCAGCAGAGAGGAAGCATGGTCCAGATGTTAGGGAACTAGCCTGGGGACTCACGTGAGCTGTGTTCACTTCCCTGATCTGTCATAGACTTCCTATGCGACCTGGACAAGTCACTTAGTCTGTCCCCACCTCCATCTATAAAATGGGGCTATAGTATTTCCCTATCTCAGCAGGATGGGATAAGGTTAAATATTGTGAGGTGCTGAGCTACTGTAGTAATGAAGGCCATATAGTATCTGAGACAGTACATTGGGGGTACTCAATCCCCCCCTCTTTTTTTTGTAAAAATTGCAAGAACATAAGAACGGCCATACTGGTCAGACCAAAGGTCCATCTAGCCCAGTATCCTGCCAGGTGCCCCAGAGGAAATGAACAGAATAGGTAATCATCAAGTAATCCACCCCCTGTCACCCATTCCCACCTTCTGGCAAACAGAGGCTAGGGACACCATCCTTTCCGATCCTGGTTAATAGTCATTGATGGACCTATCCTCCATGAATTTATCTAGTTCTTTTTTTGAACCTTGTTATAGTCTTGGCTTTCACAACATCCTCTGGCAAGGAGTTCCACAGGTTGACTGTGCATTGTGTGAAAAAATACTTCCTTTTGTTTGTTTTAAACCTGCTGCCTATTAATTTCATTTGGTGACTTCTAGTTCCTGTGTTATGAGAAGGAGTAAATAACACTTTCTTATTTACTTTCTCCACATCAATCATGATTTATAGACCTCTATCATATCCCCCCTTAGTTGTCTTTTTTCCAAGATCAAGTTAAACTGTATAACTATTTACAAAGTACTTAGTACAAATTTATCTCTGGTATCATTGGGCATTAATTAATCCCATTGTATAGAGCTTGAAAGCAGAAAACTGATTTACACTAAAATTATTTTAATGTCATATGAAATGTTCTCAAGCTTCTTAATATTTATGGTTTGTTTTTTCCCCAATCTTCCACACCATCCAAGCCTGATTTTATTTTAAACACTGTACACTAGCTTTGTAGCCCATAGTTTTGCAGCAGATGTTATCTATAAAGCACTATTCCCAGAGTAGAGATTGTCAATGATGCTGGTGCACAAAAGTGTTTTTGTAAAATACACTGTAATAATGTTGGTTTAATTTTTAAAAAAACTATTAATATAAAAATATTAAAAAGCTAAATCATTAGGTCTCGTTTCTTCTCTTCTTCCTCTCTCTCTCTCTCTCTCTCTCTCTCTCTCTCTCACACACACACGTCATTGTTACAGTCAATCTCATTTATAACTTCTTCACTTAGGGCACGGAACTTCATCCCATTTCGTTCAGTTTTTGATTCCTCAATCTGTCTGTACTGACCCTGGGCCTTATCATGTAGTCTTTACTCAAGATTAGGCCCTCTGTAGGATTACATCCTCCATCAGTGCCTTGTGTGTGAAAAAAAAAAAAGCTTTTATTACCGAATGTTCCAAAGATTAAAGTCCTCCCTCCAGATAAAATATTTTCTTTGTTCCAAGTCTCTGACTCCACTATCACTCTCCTTTCTCAGACCTTAAATTGGCTGTTGAGGCCTGAAATCGTAGTGATCTTTGACCCTCAAACCTTATTTCTTCTTTCTCTTCCACCTCCCTTTTGTCTATAAATGTGCCTATCATTTTTGCCAGAAAATTGCCAGAATTGGCCCTTATTTTGACCCTGAGCTGAAATTCTTCATTATATCTTAACTATGGTTCCTATTTGATTCTTGCACCTCTTTTAAATATGCTCTTGCTAAATCCCTAGGGCCAATTATTTTGGCAGTTATCCTTGTTCATGTTCCTGGCTTCAATGGGGTTAAAGTAGCGTAAACAGAACATAATTTAAAGGGGGATCTAAAATACTTCATGATCCAAAATGCTCCAACTAGACTACTCCACTACTCCAGTTCATAGGACTAAATCATCTCCAACCTCTGCCACTTTACTGGCTTCTTGTCATTCTCTGAATCTAGTTTTCTGTTTGGGGAAGAGAGTATAATTTAGTATGGGCTAGGATATAATATTACAATCTGCCCTGAGTAAGATGCAGTGCATAGCTGCTTCAGTTTCTCTGATCCATCTTTCCACTCTGTTCCAATTTGAGCTGATTGCACCCCTTGCATCTCCACAATGAAGATTTTAGCACTTTCCCTCATCCAACTGGAACTCTCTCCCTTCCCCATAACAATTAAAGAGGTGATTAAGTATAAATTTTACCACAAGCCCATTCTTTTTAAATTATGATTGAGTCTCTCTATAAAGCACTTTATAGTAATGTGTACGATGGAAACCACAGAAAAATAAATTGCTGCCTCTTGCCCCCTCCATTCTTCTAACAATGCCAGCGTCGTTGCCATGTTTGCCCACTTCCTTCACAACCATCTCTAGGCTTGCTTTTTTATAACCTCCTATGCCTGGAACACCTTCCGGAGCTAATACACTAGATCACAACTTCAAATCCCTCCTCAGAACCCATTTCTGTCATGAAATCAACAAGAAATTAGTCAGTTAATAACTCCTAGATAGTAAGATAGTTAGGGATACTTTGTCCAAATGCCTCCCCACCTCAAACCCACCCTGCAGAACTACAAATGTGAGTGTAAGTTGTCTCCCTGTCCTCTATTTGTATGGTGTTTCCCTTTTCACTCCCTCCCCCCATTCTTGTTTTTTGCTTTTTAGATTGTGAGGTCTTTGGGGCAGGAAGCATATTTTTGTGTGTTTAGAAAAAGTGCATAGCTGGTAGGTGATATCACAACCTAAATAAAAATAACATTTTAATTTTACAATTATATTTTCATTATCATGATCTCTTCTTTATAGCATTCCAAACTAGCATTATAACGAATCTGTCCAACACATACACATTTTGTAGAAATCAACTGATCCATGAGGCATAGGCCTAATACACAGCTATTTGGGGCACCATTTTAGAGAGGCGGCTCTGTAGGTAGGTTAGGGAGTGGCAGAAGTGAAGGGACAGCATAAGGAGAACACTGAGGAGAGCTGGAAAGCTTTTTTATAAAACAAAAAAACAAACAAAAAAACCAATAGTCCCCCCATGGAATGAGACACATGTTGGCCATACAGAGCAAAGGAGCAGTGTGCAAGCCAGCAAGAGTGGGTAGTAAACAAACATGTCTGGCTAAACAGGAGTAGGGGGAGGGAAGAGAGCCTGGTGGGGGAACAGTAGAGGTAACTGAAGAGAGCCAACTCTGTGAAAAGAAAAGAACTGCAATATAGTGCAATTACTCAATTCTTGTCTATCTGACTTGGGGAATATACCAGGACTATACAAATGGAGATGTTCAACATTTTTATTTTATAGCCTGTGGGCACTCATGGGGTTCATCTGGCTCTGTGTTTATTTTTAGGATATCCCAATTCAGTGATACAGTACTCTGTGTAGTAAAATATGGATTCTAGTTTTTGGTTTCTACTTTAATTCATTTTCAATGCTTAAAACCCCAGTTGGAGCCCTGGCGGTAACTAAAACTCAGTGACACAAAGCAGCTCTATATCCCGTAAACCCTAGTAACTCAAACATGAACTTTATGAAGTGAGTCAGTGACCACCTTAAGTTTACATTCCATGATGCTATGACCCACTACATGTACCAAAGTCACTATGATCATAATAAGAACAGGAGTACTTGTGGCACCTTAGAGACTAACAAATTTATTAGAGCATAAACTTTCGTGGACTACAGCCCACTTCTTCGGATGCATATTCTAATAAATTTGTTAGTCTCTAAGGTGCCACAAATACTCCTGTTCTTTTTGTGGATACAGACTAACACGGCTGCTACTCTGAAACCTATGATCATAATGTCCACAGCAGATGCAGTAGATTTTAGATTCCCTTCCCTTATAGCTGGGTAATTTAATCTGTAAACACAAATTCAGCTATCAGTTCTATACTGATGACTCTCAGATCTTCCTCTCTACTCCAGACCTGTCTACTTCTGTTCAAGCTAAAATCTCTGCCTGTCTCTTCATGGATGTCTAGCTGCCAGCTCAAGCTCAACACGAGTAAAACAGTGCTCCTAATCTTTGCTCCCATGCCCTGCTCCCTGCCTCCTTTCTCAATCACTATGGACAACATGCCATGTTGCCTACAACTCAGGCTCATAACCATGGCCCTACCAAATTCACGATCTATTTTTGTAAATTTCACAGTCACAGCATTTTAAAAATCTTTGAATTTCACGGTTTCAGATATTTAAATCTAAATTTTACAGTGTTGTAACAAAGCATGAATATGTATTTAAAAATGACAAAATATAAACACACACAGCCCAGGACGACTCCCTCCCCCCATATGATAACCCTCCCCCGCGACCATGCCATGCCACCTTTACTTCTGGGTTGCTGCTGGTGGCGGCATTGCCTTTAGAGCTGAGTGCCCTGCCAGCAGCCACTGCTCTCCAGCTGCCCAGCTGGAAGCAGAAGTAAGGCTGGCAATACTGTGATCCCCCCATAATAGCCCTTTTGGGTCAGGACCCCCAGTTTGAGAAACACTGCTATATGGTAAAAGTACACAAAAGACCAGATTTCATGATCTGTGATGTGTTTTTCATGGCCATGAATTTGGTAAGGCCCTACTCATAATCCGGGAGTCATCTTCAACTCGGGCCTTTCTTTAGGTCCTAACACCCAGTCTCTCTCTAAATTTTGCTGAATCTTTCTGCACAACATCCCTAAGATGTGGTCTTTCTTATCCATTCATACAGATAAAACTCTTGTCTAAGTTCTCATCATCCTGAGTTTCAATTACTGCAACATCCGTCTCTCGGGCCTTTACAAAGGCAGCCTTTCCCCACTTGTATCCGTGTTACAATGTTACTGCAAAGATCATTTCCCTAGCTCTTTGCTTTGACCATATCACCCTCTCCGTGTCCCTCCACTGGCTTCCCTTGCTCTAACACATCAACCTGATTCTGCTTGTATTCACTTTCAAGGCTCTTCATGGACTATTCCCATATTACCTATCACCACTCAATTGTTATTGAATTATTGATGCTCACCTCCAATCTGCCCCTGGTGTCAGGCTCTACTGCACACAGTAAATTTTCAAACAAGAACTTTGGTGCTAACTCCTATGCAGCCCCTCATGATTCACATCCACAAAGCTCTCATTATTCACTTTCAAATTCCTCCTCAAAACTCTCCTTTGCCATGATGTCTACAAAAAACATTACAGTGATTAGGCTGCTGGTGTATTGAGACCACCGCCTATCACACCAATCAATATTATCTCATTGTTTCCTTGTATTCCTCCCCCCCACATCTCTCTGTATCCATCTCTTGTCTCTTGTCTTATACTTAGACTGTAAGCTCCTTGGGATGGGGCCATCTTTTTTTTTTTTGGTTCTGTGTTTGTAAAGCAACTAGCATAATGGAGTCCTTGAAGTCATTGCAAGGTCAGTCAGACCTCTGGCATACATTAAAAATCTGTTGGAACCTGATGAACCTATTTCCAAATAAAGTTACTTGAAAAATAAGTACCCACCTTCTCAAAAACTATCCTACACCACAGATTTTGGCAAAGATGGGTTAATAAAACAAATATGAAGCTTGCAGGCCAAGTCAAGTTATGAATTTTCCAGAAGCAATTACACATATTTTTATAAGTCCAATACATCAGAAATGCCTATTCTTATTTCTTAAGATTAAAAAAGTCTTGCAAATTCTGAAGTGAAACAGACCTTTTCTGAGGAACATAAAGGGGATGCAAAATCAAGATTGTAATAGAAAGCTAGTCATCCATCTCTCCACATAGTAAATTTTGGGTTTGATTGGTTTGTCCCAAGGTTCATACAGGTGGAAACAGGAGAGGTACAGGAGACTGATAGCAGGTTACTAATGTAATTTATCAACCACTGGGATACTACAACTTCAGAGATTTAAAACTCAGTAGGATTTACTGGCAAGCAACTAAAAGGAAAACAAAGTTTGTACTGAGACACCAATGTATGTAAAATGAATAGATAAAGCTATCAAGTGACTGGGAGAGGGGTGGCGGTGGGGAGAGAGGGGTGCATTACAGTGGCCAAAGGTTGGAAATTGGTATGTTTGGGGAAGATATATTCATTCTTTATGGGAACAATCTGTGCATATGCAGTAAACAGACAGGAAATCAGAGAGATGTATTCACTCCTCAGGACAAAAATTCCAAAGGGCCTCAATCCTTTTTTTGCGTGTACGCATGCACCTTCGGTCACACATTTTTATTTATTTATTTCTGAAGCACTATAATTTGTGTACTCAAGTGATAGAATGTACATATGCAAAATCCACTGGGACAAACTGGATTTTTGTATGTAAATTCTATCAACTGTGCATGCAAGTGACACTGCTCAAAAATGCACGTGAAAAGTGCTGAACTTGCAAAGTTGCCTGCACATAAACTGAGGCTAGATTTAAAAATGTTGGCCCGGCAATAACAGAAAGGGAAATAGGCAGCTAGAACTCTGATCAATGTCTGGAGCTGAGATCTCTGAAGAAAACCCCAAATGCAGCAGTAATTCAATGGGTAACACTTTCATTATGGTCCTGGTAATGAACCAATTCTCCAGTATTGGGTTAGAAAGCAGTTTGCTGTTGGAGGTGATGTCTTTCAGATGACAGGGCTGTCCAGAGGTCCAAGGCTCAATGGAGGATGAAAGGGTGGGAAGTGAGCAGCATGGGGTAGGAGTCAGTGAGCATACTGTTTCCCCACCCTGTCCCTGGGATGACCAGGGAGGAAAAAGTAATACTGCCTGGGTAGTGGGAGAACACTGGAAACCTAGAAATGGTGGCTCTGTGGTCTCCTGGGAACAATTTTATGGCATGTTCTGTAAGGGGAAGTGACTAAATAAAGTGGTGAAATGTGGCCAGAGGAACCTAATAGTGTTTGCCTCTCCCATGAGTTTTACTTCTTCAGATCTGCTGTATGATAAAATTCCACCTTTCAGTATTGAACTTTATCATCACTGACCTCTATTGCTGTATATATCTGGGTGATTGCAAGTTGAGGTGTATAAATTGCTTTCCTAGAATTAAATGGAATATGTGTGTGTGTGTGTGTGTGTGTGTGTGTATACACACACACACACACACACACACACACGCACTCACAACACCTGTGTAAAAGAAAAAGAAGACTGTTTACATTTTCAAACCAATATGAAAAGATTATAATGCACACCAAATAAATTGCAATTACTACTCAGTGTTGCTGAGGCATTATTTTCCATTCATCTCCCTGTTGACAATGCATTTTAAAATGAAATATTTGAAAACTGAAGTTTAAAAAAAATTATTTACCATGTGTTTTTCTTTCAGCTGCAATTAGAATTTGAACCTATTTAAGGACCTAGAGTGGGCTGGACATAGTTCAACTTGAAAATAATTGATTTTCTCTCATTTTAACTTTAGATATGCAGCATATTGCTCCCACTTTGGTAAGACACAGAGGTGAAATAAATCCCTTCATTTACAATCTGATTTGCATTCATCTGCTGTCCACTAAAAATATGCTTTTCAGATGTAGACTTTATTGTAGATCAAGAAAACAGTTAATTAAAAATAAGTGAAATTATCAAAGCACAAGTTCTTCATATGTTATTGTCTTTCCTCAAGTCATCACAAAGCCAGTTTTGGATGTGTAAAATCCAAGCAACTTGATGGTGCAGTTTATGCTGTTCGGCCTCATCTGAAGGTAGCCAGTAAGAAGATGCATCCTTTTTTTTTTTTTTTTAAAGAGTGGCTGAACCTTTACTTCTAAAAGCTGTACAATTATAAATGGAATTCCATTGCATGATCACATGGAAATTCGCCAACGTCTACTGAGATCTTTCCATATAATAGTTGGAAAAGTTGTGCTTTCTATCCTTATATTTTTGAATGGATTTGACCCATCCATTAATTCTGCAGTTTTATCTGTGCAAAAATCTAATCTTGATCCCATATTCTCCATTTTCTGTAAAACTTGTTCATAAAACAATCTGTGCAAAACACATCACAAAGGATATTGCTTAGAGAGAATGTGGCAACAAAGATATGTCAGGCAGATTTTATGGATGAGATTTCTTTGTTTTGGCCTCTAACCAGACATGATTATATGATATTTTTACACATTCTGTATTTTTTATTTCCACAGTTGGTATGGATGGATGATAGTCTCTGTATTTTTTCTTGTTGTTCACTAAAAATGGAATGCACAATGTGTATTTCTCAAAAAATACACATATGGCTGATGTCACCTTTTATTTTACAGGTCAACTAATAACCAGGCCTAAAGAACATTACTCAGTAGACAATTACAGAGAATTTATCTGATATTCATCCTGTTTTCATATTTGTGCCTTTATTCTAAATACGCCAATATTACCCAGGATCCTCCATTGAGTAATACTCTTTAAGAGGATATGTTCACGCCCTGGAATTTCAGCTGAACATTGATTATTTACACTTGTGATGAATGAACCTTAGAAAGTATAGAGTTTCATTTTAGTTAAGCCAGCCTTGCAAAATTATATTTGCCCTCAAATGAATACTTTATTTATTTATATTAATTTTAATTACAATTATTACTGTTATTTTACAGAAGATGAGAAACGATGTCATTTGTTTTCATCATTGTGCTAAGGGAGGGATAAGTATATTAGTATATTTGGCAAATGTTCATAACAGTTTTTACAAGGCTGAGTTAACCGTTGGTTGCTTACTTACACAATTTTTCAGCTCTCCCTGTTCACTCCTCTCTCAACCTTTCACTCCTTCCTCCAGAATGATCTTTCTCCCTTCCCTCGAACCCCTGGCAACTCTCTTCTGGGGCAAGGATGAGGCTCACGTTCATTCTTTTCTTTTTTTATGCCATTTCCCCCAACTCTATTAAAAATCTTTTCCAAAGCCATATCAATCATTGCAGCGCTCACAAAAAACAATCTGTTTAGAAAAGAAATACTAAGTAAATTACACAGCCATTATATTGTCTGAGCATCTATTGGTATTTCTCATTTATGTGAGTGCATCACAAAAAGGGTGCAAATTTGGCCTTTTATGGTTTAAGAGCTTTAAGGTTTAAATTTCAAAAAATTCTTAAGGAATAGCAAAACTTCAAATTTAAGTATCTAGGCTATAAGAAGAATAATGAAATGATTCAATACATTGAAAGGTACTATAGGATCAGCTGACAATCTACTTGCATGTTGATGGCAGAGAAATGTGCAATCTGTGAAAAGATTTAAGAAACCAAACAGAACAGAGTCAAATAAAGATCAAATTAATATAATGTTCAAATGACATACTGAACTGGTGTTTTACAGTTTATAGTGAAACCCTTGTGCTGTGTATTTCAGTCTCATGAATGGGTAAAACACATCAAAAGCTTTTTATTTTCCATATTAAGAGTGCCAGAATTTTATAGCAAACATGCAATAAGGAGAAATGTAATAAGCTTTAATAAAGGATGATAATAAGGTTTGATAAGAATTTTTGGAATGTCACTAGCTCAGGAATGTAAGATGAAAGCATCTGCATGTAAAGATTGTAGTTTGTTATTTGGACCCCCACAGGGCTAAACTGTGATTAGAACTACATATTTTTCCATAAATTAGCTTTTGTTTTGAATTTCCCGCTGAGTTCACATGCAAGTTGATTGAATGTGCAAGTCAATATATAGGTTTTCTAATCCATTGCTGTTTTTTACATTTTATACTATTACAACCACCTACATGTAGATCAAATGTAGGTCACTAGGGTCCATACAAAATAACCTGTGGCCCCTTTGGAAAGATTTTCAAAGTGGTTATCCCTATGCTAGATAATTATCACTTATCTATTCTCAATGCATGTTTGCTTCGATACATAACAAGTCAAACACTTGAATCAGACTTGCACACAAAACCACACAGTTTGTTTAATAACACATATAATGCTATTTGCAGTGTTGTTATAGCCATGTTGGTCCCAGGATATTAGAGAGACAAGATGAGTGAGTCAATATCTTTTATTGGACCAACTTCCATTGGTGAAAGAGATACGCTTCCAAGGTACACATAGCTGAAGAAGAGCCCTGAGTAGCTTGAAAACTTGTCTCTCTCACCAACAGAAGTTGGTCAATAAAAGATATTACCTCACCCACATTGTCTCTGTAATACAGTGCTATGGCAGAGACACTGAGTCTCCCTACCCAAGGAGCAGCACATAGCTTCATCTCTTTGCCTTCAAACATCCTCCAACACACTCCTCTGCCCTTCTACAGCCTAGCTCAACTCCCTGCTCTTTTACCCTGGTGCAACATGGGGAGTCAAGATAGGATGAGAGCTGAGGCAGATTAAGGTTTCCTGGGGCCCTGGGCCAAAGCAAATGGGGGGGCCCCTCCCCACCTCTTCCTCCTGTGGCCCCGCCCCATCTCACCCCTTCCACTTATGTCCCTTCCTACAGCCCCACCCCTTTCTGTCCCTTCCCCGGGGCCTGCCACGTTCCACCCAGGGTCCCCCCCAATTCTGCCCTCCCACTGCAGCCCTGCAATTCCTTTTGCTCTTTTCTGCCTCCCCCCACTGCGGCCACAAGACCGGAGAAGCTCTGTCTCTGTGCCACGGCCCCGGGGCGCAGCGGGGAGCGAGAGCTCCTCCAGTCGTAGGGCCAGACTGGGGGTCTGCCTGCTGCAGGAGAGCGGGGTCGGGACACAGGGGCTTGCCCTGCCCAGCGGCTGGAGCTCTGGGCTTACACCGCAATGGTGGATTTTTTCTGGGGGCCCACCAATTGGCTGGGCCCCTGGACCCGGGCCCCGTGACTAATTTGCTGTGGATGAGAGACTGTGTGGGAGTCACAGTGGGATGAATAAGGACATGGAAGAAAGGGGAAGGCAGATTTGTTTGTTGGCTTTGTTTGGTTTTCCTCTTTAGGTTTATGGAAAAAACAACAAGGATTCCTTGTGGCACCTTAGAGACTAACGAATTTATTTGGGCACAAGCTTTCATGGGCTATAATCCACTTAATCAGATGTTGTTTTTACTGATACAGACTAACATGGCTACCCCTCTGAAACCTGTCACCATTTAGGTTTATGGTTTACTCAATAATTGTCCTATGAACCTATTTGTGGGAGGGTAGAATGATGATGAAAACTAACTCCCTCTTACTTGTATACTCTGATATTAAAACAAGCTTAAGACAGTAAAGAAATCAGGCATCTACTCGGTTTGGTTTTAAGAAACTTTTGATCTTTACTCTTAAAAAGACTCGTCATCAGAAAAGGAACAGAAATTGGGACTGATTCAATATTGCCCACTGCATTAGATGGAGGTGGTATAAGCAAAGTGTTGAGCCTTGTTAGAGGCCTTCAAACAGGAAAAATAATTTAGAATTTCATATTTAATTTAATATTGTTTCCAAAGTAAAAAATAAGCCACAACACTGGGTTCTAAAAATCTGCTGGAGATGTTAAGAACAAAAGAATATTAGTTCTAGGCCAGCAGCCACAGCTGAAATTGATGGGAAAGTGCTATCAACTGAAAGGCTGGCTGCCATTCATCTTACCATGTGAATGGATGTTGGATCAGCAAACAGTGCAAATGCTTTAAAATAATTACCCTGTTTTGGCTCCCACTGAATCAGAACAGGAAACCCAAATCCATCTCTCCTTTCCAAATGTGTGGAAGTCTGCCTGTCAACTCCTCCTTCCTTCTGGGATGACAATTTAGGGATCTGCTCCCTGACTTGCCAGAGAGAGAAAGAGAGAGGAAGCAGATTGGGACCTAGATCCTGGATAGCAGCAGGGTAGCAGTCCAGAGACCTGTCATCCAGCAACTTGAAAAGATTGGTGGGAGCAGCCTATGGACATTCTCCAGTAATGTTAGCTTACTAGTAACTTCTGAGGCCCAGATTCTCAAAGGTATTTGGGCACCTAACCCCCCCACTGAAATTAATGGGAGTCAGGCAACTAAATACCTTTGAGGATCTGGACCCAAGAGATTTGTAATTTCTGAAGATTAAAGAGTAGATGGAATGCAGATGAGTTAGTGACATCTACAAATGAAGGGTAAAGGCACTGGACCAAATTATGAGCTGATTTATACCCTGTGCAACCCAGCTGAATGGTTTGGAGTTTATATGAGGGCTGCTGAAATATGGCCCTTTACACATTTTAGTCATCATGCCATCTATGTACTATAACAGAATTCATTAGTATACTCTATTAGCAAGACCTGACAGTGGAACCCTACAGATCTATCTCTTTACTTAAAAGATGGGTGAGCTAGCTAACTTTCCACATGGCTGTCTTTCTTTCACAATACTTCAAAAACTACTCTCCTATGCAGTTATTATAACAGATTGTTTTGTATGATACTATTTCACCATATTTAGGCACAATCATTTTACTTGCTTGATTGGTTTTAATATTAAGAAAAAATGAGGTTTTCAAATACAAACACAGAAAATGCAAATGTTCACATCAGCTGTACACTCATAACACATTTTCTTCTCCCAAAACACAAAATTACAACTGGTATTATGAGATACGATTCCTAAGGGACTTCTGTATTTTTTCTTTTCACAAATAAAATGTCTTTTGAAAATGGCATCTTTAGTGAAAACATGGGACCATATTTCTAAAGGTTTCTGCACATTTTTGAGAATGCCTAAACTGTATTCACACAGCTCCTGATACAGTACTCAAGGGATCTGCACACACATACAGAAGCTGTGTGTACATGCAACCTCAGCTTATGAGTGTGCACCAACAACCTTGGGCACATGATACACAAAGAAATTTTGGTTGTGTTTATTTACTATTTACAGGGATGTTTATGGATATCTAATTTGAAGGAGACATTTTTAACATCAGAAATGTTCAGAACACATACTGAACAAGCAGTTATATTAGTAAAACATAATCATTTATATACAAAGTTACCTTTAATTCACACACCATGATGTATAATGTTTCCTAGACCAAGTGGCACCCCAGGCAAGAAGCGTCTTTGGTGTCCTGCCTTCCATTTGTTAAAACTTTTGAATACCTTATTTTTTTATTGCATTTGTAGCCCATTTCCTGACTTTGATGCATGATTTACATGCATGATTTATCCCGGTCATATAAAATGATACATTTGCATGCTAGGATCTGTAAATCTGTATTTACTCATGCCATATATAAGCAGATAAAAAAAATAGTTTCCTCTAAGCTTATAGACACATTTTAATTTTAAGAATAACTGAAATGTACTAACATCAAGAAATTGAACTATGCACCAATATAGGCTGGACCAGTATTAAATAGTGTTACAGCAGGTGACAGCCTTAGAATATTAACCCATGTCCTTTAGTTCAAAAGGCCACTTTTTTCGTCTTTGCCCTTGCAAACTGAAACTTAGTGTCAGAGAGATCCAAAGACTGGCCAATGGCATTTTTGAGTGATAAAATAGCAAAAGTCCATGTTCCGCAGTCTTAGAAAGTCATCAAATATTACGTGTTAAGCATGGCAAAAAAAGTAACAGTATTTCTTTTATATTGTTGCACAGATAGGGGTTCAATAGTTATCTCTGGTGTCTCATTAAGTATGTCCTTTATTAATTGATACTTACACTCTTCACATCTTAAAGCATAAGTACACTTTCATAATTACACAGTAAAACAAGGTTCACAATATCACAGCTGGGCTCTCACTTCACTTCGTTCTTATATCTCACTGACTGACTGGCAATGTCCCACCCCTTATATACCCAGGAGGGCATGGCTGACACTATTTTAGGAGGTTGAAGGAAAATGTAGTTCTCAGAAAACCTGGAAGGTTCCGCAAGATACTACAAACATCCACAACATTCTAGGAAGTTTAGTGAAAAATGAATCCACATATGGAATACCTGAAACATTTTACTTCAAACATTCTATTTTCCCTTTAGTCACTAACAACAAAAACAGCACTTCGAGCCCAGCGCCCTCCCAAGCCTGGTACCCCAGGCAGCTGCCTGGGTTGCCTGCCCCTAAATCTGGCCCTATAAGTCTTTAAGGGCTTTTCTTCAGCACAGATATAAGTCACAAGTTAATGGGAGTTACAAAAAAAGGGAAAGGAAACTAGGGTCCCAAAATAGCAAGGAAGTTTAACATGTGAGTAATCTCATCCCTGTTCGGCAAAGCACTCCAGCATTTCCATAACTTTAAACATGCTTAAGTCCTTCTGATTTAAAGTTAAGCAAATGCTTAAGTGCTTTGCTGAATTGAGACCTAAATCCCTGAAGTACTCCTGAGTTTCTACCTGTCCTATCTAGCTAATGTAATCTAATTTAATTTAATTTCTAGAGTATTGATCACCACAGTATCTAAATGCTGCTATTTCTGGGATTGCCACAGATTTGTTGGGGAGAGTCCACTATCCACAAGCAGTGCTTGCAGGACATTCATTGTTCCTGAAAGCATGACCGGGGCACGTGAAAAGTCAATTGGCTCCACTGGAAAAACACAGAAAGGTAGCAGTGTTATTTGCAAAAAACACCCCCTAAAAACGTGTGTTAAATCTTAATTTGAATACAAGCCTTCTTCAAACTGTAAGTGGGTATGCTCCTTGACAGATTAAATTTTTGAATTCCTTGAAATCTTCTCAAGTCTCTTTTAACCTTCTGACTGCCAATTACGTCTTATTCCATCCTTCTGTGGAAGGACTGTATATTGCATTGACCATTTTACTTTCAATGCCACTGACAATGACAGCATGTGACAGATGCAACACAAATCAAATATTAATACTGTGCAGTGTTGAAATGGTAATATTGTATTATGCTTTACATTTTCTCTGAAGCATAGTCAGAAGATCTTTCCACAATAAACATTACCTAAAAGTTATTACCAATAATGGTTATCCATAACAGAGAAAAAAATTGTATTTAGGATTCATGTCTCAAGTCACTAACGTCCAGCATTATTAGATTTTGGCATAATTTAAATGAAAGATCCTAAATGCTGTTCGCTTATTAAAATTTTATATATTCAGGACTCTCCCAAGAGCCCTAAAAAGTGGCGAACACGCCACAATCATTCCCTTCTCTACCAGCCTGTTCCCACCTTGAAATAAGCCTATGGTATTATTAAATTATATATTTTAGGTATTATTTTACAAATAGTTCCACTTTTGGGCTGCAATATGAAACCATTCAATAGCTTTTCACTAGCCATCATTTTTCCTTCTGAGGGAGGTAAACACAATCACAGCTTTTAGATACCTAACACACATGCCAAGGAAAGTATGTTTATATCAGGTTGAATGTAATAGGCTGTACCTCTCTAGTGTCTTAGGCAGAGGAGTGGATGCTATTTTTGTCATGGAGTCCAGAGCACAGCACTTCAGCTGTGCTGTTCAGGGTGTCTGCCACCTTGTGAGGGGAGTTAAAGTAGTCCAAACCCAAAACGACAATAAACTTCCACAGCCCGCAATAAGCTTAGTCCTAAGACTTCAGGAAGCCAAAGACGGGGGAAGGGATAAAGGGGGCAGAGAAAAGCATCCACCCATCTGCTTTCTGAGAGGGTCTGGGCACCCAAGGTTCTCAAGTCATTTTGCTGGTCAGCAACCCCTTTTTCCAGAGATTGAGGAGCTCTGAGTTGTAGTCCTGCTCCTTCAGAGTGCCACCCTCCAGGGAGCAGGGATCCTCCTTTTTGAGGACCTGTCCATCCTCAGGCTTACCAAGCTTCACAGGATGCCTGTATGGAGCTGATTGTGCCCAGAGGAGCACTTTAACCCTTCCTGAATGGGATGGGCACCTGTCCCACCGCACTGAACAAATCATAATGAAGATAATTTAAAAATCCATTTTAAAATATAAATTAAAATTGCCATTGTGGTATATTGAAAGAAATATATATTACATCAACTTCAGAAGAAGATTTTCTCCATTGTCTGATAATCACCCTGTGTGGAAGGTCCAAACAGTGCCATCCACACCTGTTAAGCTTCACAATAAGGGTTTAAGTGATGTGGATAGCATCATGCAAGGGGGAAACTCACGATTTAAGAATAGCATCTCTGAGATGATTAAAATTGAGTTGATTGATCTAGCTGAGTTATTGGCACAAGACCAAATTACTGACCTAGGACAGCTAAATTTAAAAAGGTTATTAAAAATGTTGAACTAGAAACATTATGATGGCATACTAGACTCTACAATCCTCAGGTGTTGATAAACTTCACCAATGGCGCATTTACTTTACTCCAGGGTACCCATTAGAGACATACATACATACACGGCAGGCCTGACGGAATTGAACTCCCTCTTTCAGACCTCCTAAGGCAGCAACAAGCCTCCTAAGGCAGTTTCCCAAACAGTAGGTCCCAAGCCACCAGGTTGCAGGAAAGTTCTACATGGGTGGTAGGCCTGGTGTAGAGGGAATCCCTAAGGGGAAAGAGTGTTGGAGAGCCAAGCCCATACCACATTCACTCTTCAGTGGCATTTCCTGTTCCACAGGACCGGGCACAGCTCCCTGCTCTGGGCGTTGCAACCTGCGCATGGGGTCACAGTGCCACCCAGGTCATAATGAGGGGTGGCTGGAACAAACCTGAGCAGTGCAGTGACCATGTGTTTCAAGTGCAAATGTAGTGGGGAGCCAGGCCTAGCCCCGTGGCAGGAGCCACCGTTGTGGGGTGTGCACAGGACAGCCTTGCTCTCCAACCCCTCCCCCACTTCCGCACTGGGCCAGGATTAGGATTGTGATGCCAAGGTGAAGGGTGCTGCTATGGGTGGTTAGTGCCCCCCTTGGCACAGTGAGGAGCAGGATTAAGCAGAGAAGGTGAAAGAAAAGGACGCTGGCCTAGGATTTGGGGGCCTGCTCACAAATTTAGACTCTAGGTGGTTTGCCAAAATAGATGAAATGCAGTCAGTGAGTTGCCTTACTAAAAAGTGTGGAAATCATTGTCCTAAGGAAATCTAGAGGGAGCAATGTACTTTGTCAGCACCTCCAGTTTCTGGGACCTCCTAAGGCTCAAGAGGTGCCTATACTCTTGCCTAAGCACTAGAGAAACTAATGGCTAAACTTCTAACTTGCCCTTAGGTGCCTGGTATGCTGACCTTAAAAGACTGACAGAAGGGAAGCCTCACTATAATGAATCTTTAATAAGTGTAAAAGTATGTTGTGAGTGGTGCATTGGGACACTGTAGCTGAGTCAGTAGTCTGGTACACTGTGTAACACATCACCATACTTTCTAAGGATGTATACGAGGAAAAGGAGGCAGTATTTTTAGAATTAATGATGCACATAGGTTCTGGTACACAGCAACACATCTGAAATGTTGTGATGACAAAATAATATACAGAGCATGAACATGGTATTGAAAAGATCTGCCACATGCTCTAGGGATAGACTGAAGGAAAACAGCCTTCTGACCCCATACAAGTGAATGTGGCTCTTGCTCATATCCAGAGATCCAATGGGAGGCACATGCAAGCATCTGTCGGCAGATTTTGCCTATACACCATAAATATAAAAGTTTAGAATATCTCTCTTAATAAGAAGGACACTACTGTATTTAAATTAAATCCAGAAAAAGAAGAAAAAAAGTCTTTATGACCACATACTGAAAGCAAAGGTGATTAATGGCAATCAAGTTATATTTTCCCTTATGCCTGTTAACAGGTACTGCAATAAACATTAAATTTAAATGGCATTATGAATTAAGTTATGTTTTTCTTGCTACTGCCTGTAATTGCACTTTAGGAGAAGCAGAATAATGTTAACTTAGCAATGCACGGAAGCATATTGTACTTCTTATGAATAAAGTAAAATAAACTCACGATTATGGCTACATTTCTATCACTGCTGTCTTGAGAGACGTACTGTGTGATTTTCATGATTAAAAACAAATCTATTACTCTTGACATCTTCTGGCCCACTAAATCAGTGAGAGTTTTGCCACTAAGTCCAACTGGAACAGAATCCAGCCCTTTGGGATTTGTGGGTGAATATGATAATAGCAACTGTCATATTAAAGGCTTGGCTGGATGGTAGAATAGTAGAGAGCAGAAACTCAGGGACAATACCATAGCGACAGAAAGTCAACCAGTGAACAAAGAGGATTGATGATGTTTCTCATTTCCCAAGGTTAATTTAAAAATATCTATACAAAGGGTTAATTTGGTTTAATATTTTTCCTTGCCCTTGGCTCTCACTCTTCCTTCATGGTTCCACCCACCTGAACTAGTTCCTGTCTTCTTTGGCGAACTACCCACTCTCCTTCAAATTCTATTTTAAAACCCATTTCCTAAGGTTATCCCTCATATCTTATTCTCATAGTCAATCTCCTCACTCTCAGACTCCTAAAAGTGCTGTGAAGAGTTTTGAGTTTGTCTGGTAACTTTTAATCTTTTCAGGACAAGGAGAGTTTGTTTGTTAAAACATATATATTTACAGTGAAATATAAATATTTTGTAATAATGATAATAAAATAAGTAAATTCCTGGACTGGCAATAACAGTGAACAGATATGAAGCCAGTAATCACAACACAAGCACAGTTCTAGATATTTAAACTAAAATGAGGAAATTATATAAAACTATCAAACAATGCCTAAGACATGACTTTTCTGTCATTTGCATTTTTCTCCCTGACATCCTTGTGACCTTTTGGCCATAATATAAGCCATACTGATAAGCCAGAAATTTAAATTTTACCTATATTTAACACAGTAAAATATAAGCTACAATATGTATTTTCCCATTACATGTTTCACTTGTTAGGTCTAAATCTCACCTTTCTACTCTGTACAGAATGGATTTACCTAAGAGTCCATAAGAAAGTACACCTCTACCCCGATATAACGCGACCCGATATAACACGAATTTGGATATAAAGTGGTAAAGCAGTGCTCCGGGTGGGGGGGGGGGGGGGGGGGGGGGGGGGGGCGCGGTTGTGCATTCCGACGGATCAAAGCAAGTTCGATATAACGTGGTTTCATCTATAACGCAGTAAGATTTTTTGGCTCCCCAGGACAGCGTTATATTGGAGTAGAGGTGTAGTAATGAAAAATGGTCTCATGCATTACTGGGCTTTTTAATTTAATAAAATAGCATTTATATTACAAAAATAGAGCAAAAAAATAAATGACAAAATGCATTTTATGTTGCCATTGATATTTAAATATTTGCTCTATCATGAAGAACGACTGGCTGGCATATTTTTTTTTCTGACCCTTGGCTGCAGAGTTAAGGCTAATGCAATAATTAATTTCAAGGTACACTGAGGGTAAAACGTTCATAAAATGCAAATAGACTTGAAAGTATGTCAGATAACTACTAAGAAGTCAGAACTGCAGAGAAGGTGGATTGAACAGGGCATTCATTCCACTATTGTCAAAGAATGTTTTATGCTAATAGAAACCTATTTAACAGACACGGAAAAACAGGCCCAGTTGCCTAAGTCTGGTACTGTGAAAGTCCAGCACTGATTTAGGAGATCGGCTTGCCAAAGTAGCTCCACACCTGGTACAACATTCCTGGATCCATCTGGATTGATTGAGATGGTGCCAAGGAATTAGCATCATTGACTCTGGAGAACCACTTGCCAAAGAGAGTCTGTGTCTAGCACAAGAGGCACTGAAATCTCATGATCCACCCAAGTTAACTTAGTCCAGTGATGAGGCCACCTCAAAGAAGGGGAATACTTCTACTGCTACCAGTTGCTCCTTTACTTCAAATGGTAGAGGTTGGGGCTAAAAGGTCCTGAATTCAAATGCTGATGGTGACTGGGATCAATATGGCTCAGTGATTGATTTTCAGTTTGCTTTCTTAAAAACCACATTACTGAAGATTAAGGATTAATAGTCAATTTCTCAAAAATTAGTAAATTTCTAAATGAAGGTTATGCATATAACTTTCATTTGGTCCCCAAGTACATCCACCATATGATTAAGGCTATGATTTAGTCACCGGTATTTTTAATAAAAGTCATGGACAGGTCATGGGCAATAAACAAAAATTCATGGCCCATGACCTGTCCATGACTTATACTAAAAATACCCCTGTTTAAATGGGGGGGTGGGGGGAGAGGGGCCACCCTGTGTGTGTGTGTGGGGCTGCTGCTGGAGAGCACGTGTGGGGGGATGCTGCTGGGGAGTGGGCACCTAGGGCTAGCTGCTCCAGCTGCCGGGGGCCACAGACTACAGCTGCTCCAACTGGCTGGCTGGGGACTGCTGCCAGGGCCGTGGACACTCCGGCCAGCGGGCTGGAGACTGCTGCCCAGAGCCCTGGACTGCTGCTGCTCCTGCCAGCCGGGAACCGCTACCCAGGGCCACAGACCGCGGCTGCTCCAGCCCACCGGGAACTGCTGCCCGGGGCTGTGGACCGTGGCAACCGCTATCTAGGACTGCGGACCGCGTCTGCTCTGCCTGGCTGACCGGGGACCGCTGCCTGGGGGTGGAGCAGCAGCTGGTGTGGCTGTCCCCGGGGCCGCTCCAGTATCTGGCCCCAGAGCCAGCTGCTTGGACGGCCCTGGGTCCACCACACCGGCCCCTGAAGAAGTCATGGAGGTTACAAAAAGTCACGGAATCTGTGACTTCTGTGACCGCCATGACAGACACGGAGCCCTACATATGATACATGATTTGTTCTACAGAACCACTCATTCATTCAGTGCACATGATGGACTGTGAATGAGACAGAGGGGATCAAGAAAAAAAAAGTATTTATTTTGTGTTTAAGGCACTGCCCTGCAACCTAGGAGAGTTGGGTTCTATTTCTGGTTCTGACACAGACTTCCTGCGCAAAGCTGGGCAAAACTATATTAATCCATATGGGCAAGGAGGCCAAATTAAGATTACATGGGCAACCTTATATTTACATTCTTTTTCATGGCTTCAATTTAACATAGTTCCTCCCACTCTTTCAAAAAGGGCAAGGGAACACAGAAGTTCTGAAGGGGATAGAAAAGTTACTTACTTTGTACAGCAAGTGGAATTCTTCCAAAGGTGTCCCGATCTGTATGCACATGTGCTCCATGCACCTGAGATCAGAAGATATATGCTAGCAGTCTGCACCTGCACCCTTCTCCTTCTTGTGCTTTGAACTGGCAACACAATGGGTGGCGTGGATTGACCACCTCTCCAGTTACCTTGTTACCACACAAAGTCCTAGGGCAAGGCTCCACAGCAGAAAGGAAGAAGGACGGGTAGTGAAACACAGATAGGGACCACACATCTTGAAGAACTCCAGTTATTGTAGAAGGTAAGAAACCTTTCTTCTTTGAATGATGTGTTACTCCTGGAGGAATTCTGTACCACTGCAGAATTAATGTTCTGTGCAGAATTTCCTTCTCCCCAAGACTGGAGCTGAAGAGCTGCTGGCTGCCACTAGGGGCCGCTGGACCCAGCAAAGCTCGACTCTCCAGCTTGCAAATAGAAGACACTGGTGGGGGAAAAGGGATGGCACTGGAGGGTTTTGAGCAACTGCAGTTCCCAAAATGCACTGAAGGAAGGAGGTGGTGTGCAGGAAACTCCATACAGGATGCAGCATCAGGCTGTTTCTCCCTCTGGATCCCTGAACTTTGGGAGTAGGAGGCATGGGTTTCTGGGATGGGGGGGAAACTCTGCAACTGGGTTCTGGGGGTAGAGGCGAGGGTGTCTGGGATGGGAGGCACCCCACAGCTGGGCTCTGCAGGGGAGGAGGTATGGATATCTGGGCCGGGGGAGGGTGCGGTTGGGCTCTGGGGAGAGGGGGTATAGGTATCTGGGCTGGGGGGTGCCCCACAGCTGGGCTCTGGTGGGAGGGGATGCATGTGTCTGGGCTGGAGAGGGTGCCCCATGGCTGAGCTTTGGAGGGTGGGGGGAAGAGGACAGATAAACAGGAACTGGGGTTGTCATTGGGGTTTCTTTAACTCTCGACTCCTGGAGTATTTTTTGTTGTTGTCTGTATTTTCACAGACATAGCTGCTGACAGGTATTTTGAAATAAATTACCAACATAACTGAAACTAGCGTGATTATATAGCATTATTTTGAAAAATAAAATATGCAGAATTTTAAAATATTGGGCACAGAATTTTTATTTTTTTGGCGCAGAATTCCCCCAAGAGTGATAGGTACACCATTCTGGGTGACTCATCACTATTCATTAAGGAGGAGGGTGCGAGGATCGGAGGACTGCTTTGCCAAAGGACGCATCAGTTGTAGAAGCATGCACATGCGAAAACTGTCTCTCAAATGTGTGAACAGAGCCCCATGTATCCGCTTTGCTGATATCCAGGAGAGGGATATCTTAAAATCAGGCTACTGATGCAGTCTGGGCTCTAGTTCAGTGGGCTCTCGCATACTGTCGTGGAGGGGGTCACTGTTAACTTGTAACAGTAGGAGGCAGCCTGAAATCAATCTGAAATCTTGTGTATAATCTCTGGGAAACTTTCTCACTATGGAAGACAGCGTAAGATGGATCAGTCATAAGGACCTCCAGTTCACCTACTCTTCTCGCTGAGGTGATGGCAATCAAAAAGGCAACCTTCATAGACAGGAGGGCTAAGGAGCATGAGGCTAAGGGCTCAAACGGAGCAAATAATGCTAATAGAACTAGACTGAGATTCCATAATGGTGTAGTTATCGGAGAAAAGATTCTGATGAGATCTTTTAGAAACCATACTGTAATAGGATGGCTGAAGACCAAGCAGTTTTCTGCTGGATGTGGCTAAGTGCACTCGCTGGGAGCCAAAAGACAGTCCTGAAGTTTTTAAGGTGAGAAGGTAGTCCAAAATGTCAGGGATGTCAAGCACTCTCTGGGATTATCTGGCAATGTTGGCATCAAATAGAAAAGCTCTTCCACTTTGCTGCATAGCACTTCCTTGTGGAATCCTTCCTAGATTGCTAAGGATAGATTCTACCATCTTTGAGTGTGAGTTTTCCAGGTTCATCATCCATCCAGCTATCAGGCTGTTAGGTGTAGGGATGTGGATTGGGGTGTTTGATCTTGTCTATGTTCTGAGTCAACAGCTCCAGGAAAAGATGGACACACATGCATGGATGTGCTGAAATCTGGAGTATGCTGGGGAACTAGAATTATCTGGGCCATTTAAGACCAATCAAGATCACTGCTGCTCCTTCTTGCTTAATCTTCCTCAGAATTCGAGGTAAGAAAGGAATTGGTGGGATGGTGTAGTCCTGGCCACTGAACTAGAAATGCATCTCTTCTGGAGCCGTGACTTGTGCAGCCCTGGAGCAGTAGACTGGGCATTTCTTCTTGAGACACAAAGAGATCTGAAAATGGGGACCCCCACTGATGAAATATGTTCTTTACTACCATTCATGGTCCCTAAAGATATCCCTGCGGAGAATATAAACTAACATCGTAATCATCAGTGATGTTCTGCTGACAGGGTGATTGGGTGGTGGATTATATGAGTTCCACAGATTGATTGCTTTTA
Source organism: Trachemys scripta elegans (assembly GCF_013100865.1). Taxonomy (NCBI): domain Eukaryota; kingdom Metazoa; phylum Chordata; order Testudines; family Emydidae; genus Trachemys; species Trachemys scripta. Next base: position 77,528,985 of record NC_048302.1, on the reverse strand, counting down.
AGCAAAAAGGATGGACCTTTCTCCTCCTTGTTTGCAGATGTAATATGCTGCTGGTGATCTTGTTTAACATGACTTGGACATGCAAGGTCTGAATGAACAGCTGGAATTCTTTGCATGCCTCAAGTCCTGCCTGCAGCTCCAGGAGGTTTATGTATAACTGGGATTCCTGGAGGTTCCATGTAACTTGTGCTATACATTCATCCAGATTGAACTACAGTGAGGAACAGAGGCATCTATGGTCAGTCTTTATTTGGGTGGAGAAGGGATAAAGGGAACCTCCATACAAACTATCTCTTTGTTCTCCCACCAGGAGATAGAAGCCTGAACTCTGTGGGATAGCAAGACTAGTTTATTCAGGCTGTGCTTGTTTGGCACATAAATTGTCTGTAACCAAGCCTGAAGACATCGAAGATGAAATTTCACGAAGGATGTCACATAAGTACAAGTACGTGAGGCTATAAGACAGGTCTGAACTGTCATCTGGAGGCTCAGATAAAGTTGAGTGATGAGATCCTCCATAGTTGGAAATCTGTTCTGCAGTACATATGCTTTGGCATTGATAAAGTCTAGGGTCACCTCCATGAAGTCTACAGTTTGTGTGGGAACTAAATGGACTTGTCTATGTTTACTCAAAGCCCCAAGGAACGTATGAAATTGAGTACGGATAAGGCTGTCACCCATACTTTTTGATGAGATTTCTTTGTGCACAAGCAGTCATCTAGATAGGGAAAAACTGACAAGTCATGGCGGCAGCGATGGGCTGCCACTACCAATAGCATTTTTGCCCAAAGGGAACACTTTGTATTGGTAGCGGCCCTGACCCACAATGAATCTCAGGAATCTCCTGTGTGCAGGCTGGATGTCTGTATGGAAATAAGTGTTCTTTAAGTCAAGAGTTATGAACCAACTGTCCTTGTCTAGTGAGGAGTTATGGAGTCCAAGGTGATCATCCTGAACGTCAAGCTGCAGATGTAGACATCCAACCATCTGAGATCCAAAATTGGTCTCCATTCTCCTTTCTTCTGGGAGACAAGGAAGTATTTCAAATAAAATACTTTCCCCCTATGGCTCCCAGGTGGAACAGGGAGTTTACTTCTTGCCTGAGCATCCTCTTGTGAGAGGAACCCCTAAGGGGCGACACAGAGGGAAGGTTTGGAGAGGGAAGAGAGAGGAACTCTATGGTGTAATTAATGGTGATTATTTCCAGGACCCATTTATGTCATTATAAGGAGACAGGTCAGGGAAAAGCAAATTAAGCATCCCCCAAACTGAGTTCCGGAGTCCCAAACAAATAGATGTGGCAGAGGAACTGATCCGCAGCTCTCAATGTCCTGTCAAAAGTGTTTCCTGGTGGATGGCTGGGGTTGAAAGGAGAATCGGGGGGGATATTATGTTTGCTACACTGCACTCTCTGCTGCTTCCAGGGCAGCTTGTAAACCATTTGATAGTAGATGGATTGAGGGGCTAGTTGTTTTTTGTAGGGATCAGATTTCTGGTATTTTATCTATGGTGCTAGAGTACAGATGCCCACCAAGTGGAAGGTGGCCCTTGAGTCCTTTAGGGAATGTAGTGACTCATATGTCTTTTCATTAAACAAATTGTTTCCTTTCGAGGGCAGATCCTCCACCATGGATTGGACTTTTTTGGGAAACTTGGAGGACTAGAGCCATGATGCCTGACACATGACTATAGCAATCACCATTGAGCAGGAAGCTGTATCTGATGCATTGACAGAGGACTGGAGGGCCAATCTGGCTAGCACTTTATCTTCTTCAGTGAGAGCTTGGAATTGCAGCTGACCCTCTTGGAGGCATTTGTTAGTGAATTCTGTAAACTTAGTATAATAAATAAAATCATAACATTAAGTCTTCATAGTTCACTATGGAAGTATAAGTCTGCCAAAGTAAAAGACTCTCTCTCAAAAAGGTCTAAGCATTTAGCTCTCTTTTCAGAACGTGTAGATCTAGGATGCTATTGTCTGCTTTTTTCAGTGATAGCTGGGACGACTAGTGAATTAGGGTGTGTAAATAAAAATACTGCTCCCTTATATGGCATAAAGTACTTCTGCTTTGTACTTTTTGGAGTGGAGGCACAACTGGCTTGAGTGTGCCAGTCTGCTGTAGTCAGTTCTCAGAGGGCTTCACTAATTTTAAGTGCCACTTTACTGGGACCAGTGGTCTGGAGAATGTCCAATAGTTTATCGGGGGGTGTCCTACACTTCCTCCAGAGTGATTTTGAGTATAGATCAATAGATCTTAAAATCATCAGTAGTCATCAGGCAGTGATGGCAAGGCTGGTTCAACCGTGTTGTATGGGGATGAAGATGACAACCCTGGTGGAGCTGATGATTCCACCAGATCTGATTCTCCTCTTCCTCTGTGAGATCTTGTGGAGGTGTAGGATCTTCTCAGAGAGAGGAGGATAGTCTAGATTCCAAGTGGGATCATAAGGATTTGGGATGTTGCATGTATGGACCCCTAGAACTCAATAAGGCCAGTGTGAGGGGTGAAACTGAAATTGGGCCATTCCCATGGAGAAAGGTCCATAGGTCCTGAGGTGCATAGTCCTTCGTAGGTGAGAGGGACAGTGCCCATGACACTAGATCCTCTGTGTGGTCTGACTCCTTACCTTGATGGGAGAGGTGACGCTCTCCAACTGATGCCCAAGTTGGAGGAGGAGGCTTCAAATCCATGGCACCCATTAGTACTGGGGGGGCCTTATTATGCCCCTGCTGGTAGATGGTACTGGTGACAATACATATGCATGCCCTAAACCACTGATGTGTGGACCTCCCTGGTAAGGATCAGTTCCTAGGAATTCCTAGGTCTGTGTACATGGCAACATCCTGAGGTGCAGAGTATTTATCTCCTGACACAAAGGAATGGATTGGACTTCTTTTTTTCTGTGATGCCAGCACTGTCGGTATTGTTCCAGTCTTTTCATTCTGTGTTGGTATTAATGAAATTGGAGGCCTTCACTGTCATTTTTCTCTTGACAGTACCAAGGACAGTCCCACTCCTGTGGTTAACATTGGTTTCAGGATGCTCTTTCCCTTTGGAGCCAAGAGAACAGTACACCATACTCCTTGTAAGCTCCTGACACTCCTGTATTGGGGCACAGAGTCTAACTCAACTTGATGGGTGTAGGAGAAGAGGTCTTCTTTTTGGATGAGGATCTAGAGGGGGGTTTCTCTCACTTCTTGTAAGAGTGTCTCCTACTCTCTTTATGTCTGCATTTGGAGAGGTGCTTTGCTTTTCTCTTATCAACTTCGGAACCAGAAACCAGTATACTCAGAGAGGCGTTTCTCAATACCTTTGTCTGATGTATGGAGGAGGGGCTGACAGGCCAGGTTCAGAATGGAGCCTCAATAAGACCGTAAGAATGTCCATAGTGGGCAAACCAATGGTCCAACTAGCCCAGTATCCTGACTTACAACAGTGGCCAATGCCAGATGCTTCAAAGGGAATGAACAGAACAGGGCAAACCTCAAGCTAGCTGGCAGCTAGAGGCTTAGGGACATTCAGACCATGTGGTTGCATCCCTGACCATCTTGCCTAACAGCCATTGATGGACCTATCTTCTATGAACTTTTCTAATTCTTTTTTTAATCCATTTATAGTTTTGGCCTTTGCAACATTCCCCAGCAATGAGTTTCACAAGCTGACTGTGAATTGTGTGAAGAAATACTTCCTTTTGTTTGTTTTAAACCTGCTGCCTATTAATTCAATTGGGTTACCTGTCATGATTATATAGACTTCAATCATGCCCCCTGCCACTTAGACATCTCTTTTCAAGCTGAATAGTCCCAGTCTTATTAATCTCTCCTCATATGGAACCTGTTCCATACCCATAATAATTTTTGATGCCCTTCTCTGTACCTTTTCCAGTTCTAATATATGTTTTTTGAGATGGTGTGACCATAACTGCATGCAGTATTCAAGATGGTGGTCATACATAGGTTTACATATTGGTATTATGATATTTTCTGTCTTGTTATCTATCCCTCTCCTAATGGTTCCTAACATTCTGTTAGGTTTTTTGACTGCTGCTGCATATTGAGCGGAGGTTTTCAGAGAACTATCCACATTGACTTCAATATCTCTTTCCTGAGTGGTAATAGCTAATTTAGATAATTTTGTAATGTATAAGTGAGACTATGTTTTCCAAATGCATTACTTTGCATTTAGCAACGCTGAATTTCATCTGCCATTTTGTTGCCCGATCACACAGTTTTGTGATATCACTTTGTAACTCTTAAGAGTCTGCTTTGTACTTAACTATTTTGAATAATTTTGTATCATCTGCAAGCTTTGCCACCTCACTGTTTATCCCTTTCCCCAGATTATTTATGAATATGTTGAATAGCACTGGTTCCAGTAGACTCTTGGGGGACACCACTATTTACTCCTTTCCATTCTGAAAACTGACCAATTATTCCTATCTTTTAACCAGTTACTGATCCACGACTGCCTATTTTGCTTAAGAGTCTTTGGTCAGGGACTTTATCAAAGGCTTTCTGAAAGTTCAAGTACACTACATCCACTGAATCACCCTTGTCCACATGTTTATTGACTCCCTCAAAGAATTTGAATAGATTAGTCCATAGCTGACCATAGCCTATACTCACAGGCTTGGCAGATTCTGCTTGGAATGGATCCGCAAATGCTCCACTTCAAGGGGATGTGGGTTTTCCAGAGACGACAGCAGAGGCATTTGTAGTGGTCATCACTGATCAGAAAGGCCCAAAGGCAGACCAATTGAATCCCAGGATCCTTGGGCATAGTAGATGTTTCTAAAGGATGGGGGAGAGGTCGGCTAAGGGGAAGACCCTGAAGTTTTGAACCACTAAAAACTACACTAATTATAAAACTGTCTAAAATGTATTTATCTAAAAACTATTTACACATAATTATAAGTTTGAAGAATGCTTGCTAATGCTGCAGACGCTGAAGAGGTTCCATCTCAGACTACAGGTGGTAGAAAGGAACTGGAGAGGCAGTTAGTCTGCACTGCCCCTTATGCCCTCTGTTCAGAGCATGAGGAGGAGACGGGTACAAGTGTGGACAAACAGATGCTGCTAGCAAAAATCTTCCAGCCTCAAGCACATGCCCATCTAAAGTGGAATACACATAGGTACCATCACCTGAAGAATATAATTTTTTTTTGAGGGATTGGAGTATGTTTTCCTCTGAGTTCTTTCTTGGCTACAGATCCAATTGCTGATGCTGGTTAACTACACCAGTTGCTAAAAGAAATTAAAGTTCATTCTCTACTCAAAAGGAAAGTAATTTGTATTTATTTATATTCTTTACTATCCCCCTCTCCTCTCCCCACTATCTCACTTCCAAGGAGTTGTTCAATGGATTCAATCCCCTACTCTGGAAATATATTTTGGCTCCAATCCAATCTTCCAATCCCTCATACGTGGCCTCTTTCCCTCCTCTCTTTGTTGCCCCATGTTCCCCTATTGCATTTTCTACACCACATCTTTGTCTATTCCAGTTTTTCTCATCCTTTTCAGGGTGTCAACCCTGTATCCAAAATAAAAAATGTTCATGACACCCTTCATTTACTATAAAAGTAAGGCTAAAAATGTATCAGTGCTAACAACAAACATATATAATTTATTTGTCTGTTTAAGAGATTATCAAAGGATACTTGACCTTATACAGTAAGGGTGCGATATTTTCTTTGCTTGAGACTGTAATGCAAATGTGACCCCTGACAATTTTTATGACCCTCCTCATGGTCACAACAAGACAGCTGAGGCTTTTAATATAGCACCCCTCCACTGGCTAGCCTCAATGATTGAACAGTTAAGCAGGGGTAGAGATGAGGTCTAGCAAACTGTCTCTTCTGCATCATGTTGTTTGTGCTGGGGCAGTGGAATCCAAAGCAACTTTCTTCACCCCAGATCTTCAGTGACTAAAAGTAAGCATGGACGTGGCCTGTTTATCTCTCTCCTTTTCTGGGAAGCAGCTGATTGAGAAGCTACATCACTATTGCTAGAGGTGGGATCTATTACTTCCTCCCTTGCTCATGTCCATTTGTGACTGCCACAATCACAAATTAGATTACTTGTGTCTGCAGTACTACAGACCTTATCAATATGTACTGGCATATTTTGCAGTACTGGCCGCAGCATTTCATAGCTTGTGGCAATGCCTCTCTGTGAAATTAAAAAACCATGTCACAAACTGGCTTTACAGATGTCACATGCCACCTCAGCAGACAAGTCAGAGCATGATGTGTTCCCCTACATTTGCTGAGAAACATGTCACACAATGCAGCAGTCCAATCTAACTTTTATAAGCAATTTTCCATTGAGTCTTTTCTCTCACACTTGGTGTTATGAAACGATTAAATAAAATGAAGAATATGTCCATCTTATATTACTTACATGGAATTATACACGGATGGCTTATTAAATGCAGGGTATTTTTGATATTACATCTGCAGAGATGAGAAAACCACGTATATGAATAAGTGTAATCCATTCATAGCTTTATGGAGCCAAAATTCTCTAGCGAATGTCCCTAGGTGCTGCATTTTACATTCAGTTTGCTGAGTTAGCTGAAATGTGTGGAATATCACCAGTAGGCAAAGAGATCCCGATTGACTATGTATAGAAGGAGGCTCCTGTGCATTGTTTATTTCAGCAAGCATATGAACTAGCTCATGCCCATGAAATGTAGAACAGTTTCACTTGTTTTCAACAATAGTATGTGAATAATGTGTAGGGCTGAAAATTCTCTCTTCTTGGAAAGTTACATTCTTTTTTTAAATTAGACATGCCTATATTTCTGAATGTGTCTTTGGCACGAATAGTCCAGTAAAGTTATCTTTTTGTGACATTCAGACTCATAAGTGTTTTAGCTTTTGGGGGCTTAGAAGCCCTTGGTATTTTACTTTTTTTACCACTCTTCTACAGTCTCTCCTTCTCACAGAGATGTCTCACATTTAATACTGCCTAAAATCTAATACAGCCACTTCAAAATTTTAGCCGATGTTAACATTGCAATTACATCCATTATCTTCAAATTATTGTACCAACTTTTCCCCAAATCCCAAACAGACATTGATATATAAAAAATATGTTTGATTGTAATAACTAGAAATGCTGACCCAAAGTCTGTGACTGAGCACTTTTAGTCTTGAAGTTTTATAAATGTGATTCTAATTTAAAAAATTCTATGTCAGAAGCCTACCTCTGAATCACTTATTTATATAAACAGACCAGTGTGTATGACCAATGAAGAAAAAAAAAAATTCAGCTAGGAAACAGATTGGTCTGCCATGCATGAGACTTGAGCTGGATTCCTAGACAGGTTTCCAGGCTGACAGGGAAACTGGAAATGCTGCTTTGGGAGTTGTATTCTGCCACAGGGGAAAGGAATTTCTCCTATTACTCAGCAGTCAAATTTCTTGCATTGTTCACAGTGGCTTCAGTCCAAGTAAGAGCTACTTCAAAGGCTTTATTCAGCTTAAGCTGTGGCTTGGACTGAAATTTAACAAGCCTGTTTCAACGAAGGCAATGAAGATTTACGGATCATAAGCCCCTCTGGGTTTGATTATTAATTTACATTGATAAAAAAGAATAACTTCCCCCTTGATATTTTCCTCCCTTGTCTGGGCATATGGATCAGAGAGCAACAAATATGGCTTTCAAAAGTTAGATTTGTACATTTATCGTTCCATAATCACAGTGGTTTAAACTTCTTATTAACCAAACAGGACACTAATTTCAGTTCTACTGATCTTCATATTGCAGATAAAAAGCCTATTTTTGTATTAACTTGATAAGTTAGTTTTTATCATAGATCCTGAAAGAGCTCATAAAGCCATTCATGGGCTCAGAGGTACCAATATTCATAAACTGGTCATAGACACAGAAGTAGCAGAAAATACATTAAGGTCCTGATCCAACTCTTATTGAAGTCAATGAGTTTTCTTAACAACATCAGTAGAAGAAGCACTCTCCCATAATTAGGTAAATCTAGATTTATATAATGCTTAATGTTCAATATTTGTGAAATTAAATAACTTAAATGAACAGGATCATAATAGATTGTATAAGAGGAAGAGATTGTAGAGGCACTTAGGAAAATGAAAAAGGAGAAAGCACCTAGGCTGGATGAAGTATTGGAGGATATTTAAGTTATTGGGAAACAAAAGCGTCAAGTATTTTACAAGTCTGTTCAATGATATACTTAAAAAAGAGAAAATGTCACATGAATGGCATAAAACCTTTGTGGTTCACATTTTTAAACATAAAGGAGATACTGCAGTGTGTGGTAATTATTGCCCAATTAAGATGACATCAGATCCTATGAAAGCACAGGAGAAGATTAGTGAAAAACATCTGTGTGGAACAGTGGAAATTTGGAGGGGTCAGCACTGATTCATGCTGGGATGGAGTACAATTGATGTCATATTTGTTCTTTGAATCCTCATGGAAAAGTTCAGAGAAAAGAGAAGGTAACTGGGTATGGTCCTTGTGGATTTGGAGAAGTCGTACAATTGTGTACCAAGAGATTACTTTGGTGAAGTTTGTGAAGGAGAGGTGTGCCAGAGGGATATGGCTGTCTTATCCGGGATATGGATGATGGAGTGATTACTGTAGTCAAAATCAAATGGCGCTCACAGCGAAGAATTTCCAGGAAACATTGGCCTTTAGGAGCTCTGTTTTGTTTGCAGTTGTTCTGGGCATGATAAGTGAGAATATATGAAGGAAGCCACCTTGGAATGTGTGATTTGCTGAAGACTTAGGGTATGTTTACACTGGGAGAAAAAAAATGTGTCTCAGCAAGTCTCAGAGATTGGGTCAACTGACTCTGGCTCACTGAAATTGCACTATGGGGCTTAAAACAACAGTGGGCTGCAGCTCACGCTCTGAAACTCAACAAAGCAGAAGGGCCTCAGAGCCCTTTCTCCAGCTTGAGTGGGAATATCTACCCTGCTATTTGTAGCCCCACAGTGTGAACCCTGGGAGCCCGAGTCAGTTGACCCGGGCTCTGAGCTGCTGCTGTGCAGGGTTTTTTTTTTGCAGTGTAGATGTACCCTTAAGAAATATGCGCTGAAGACTGTGAGACTATGCAAACCAACTTTGAAAAGTGGGCAACAAAGTTTTGGGCAAGCGGGACTTACAGTGAGCATCAGTAAGACTTGAGGGAGGAGGACTCATCATAAAGGATATTACAGGCAGAAAGCTTGGAAGAGTGAAATAATGTAAATACCTAGGATCAATAGTTGCTGATAACGGTGCCTTTCTGAGTGAGGCCTGGCATCATACCAAATTGCTTGGTGCAAGTGGCTTGAGCTGACCCCAGTTGTCTGTGATAAAAGGTGCCAATAAAGTTAAAAGGTACAGTATATAGAACTGTAATTCAACCCATCCTAAAGTATGGAATAGAGAGTTGGCCCGCCAGAAGAAAAGAAATCAGTATGCGCTCCACTACAGAAATGAAGATGCTGAGATGATCAAATGGTTCTACACTCTGACAGGAAATGAAACAAGGATGTGAAGTACCTAATGCAGATTGCCTCAATCGAACACAAATTGAGGGAGGCTAGGCTACAATGGTACGGACATGTTCAGTGGAAACCTGAGAGATATATTGGTAGGATGGCTCTTGCAATGATCGAGGATGGAAAATGACCAAAGGAGAGGCCAAAGGCTTGGTACATGGACCAGATATCAGCGGACATTAGAGAGACCAATTTACACGACATGAGCATGAGTCTTGGAAGAAGGCTATAAAACTCACCGACCCCGAACAGGAAAGTGGCAAGAAAGAAGAGGAAGAAACAACTTAAATGATAATTTAACAGACAATGAGGAAAATATAAAATAATTTAAAAATAGGACAGACAGAGGAAAAACATTATTTTTCCCACTTTTTTGTCTTTATGTCATCTGTTTAGACAGATAATAAATACCTGTTTCTGCTTGAAGTGTTTAGTAATCCTTTGATCACTACATAAATACAAATACATGATATCATAATAACTAACAACAATAAAAAATTTAAATGCTAAATAAGGTAAATTATGCTTGATGGGAAGGAAAGCAGAGAATATACAATACACATGTTGGAAATTATGTGTGAACTACAGGCTTTTACAGGTTATATTTTATATACCTTAAAAATTTGACATTTCTGATTTATAGTCTTGTTTTTTTAAAGGTATTTCAACTGCTATTCTGCTGAAAAATAATTGCAAAGTACTTAATTTTTTTTAGATCCTATCTAAAGAATGAGAGTTTCAATTAAATTGCTCTGAAGGTTTAAGCTGTTACCAGAAACCACTGATAAAAATAAAGCTTTATATTGTACAGTTGGGCATAGTCCATATATAACCAACAAAACAGACATCCAGATTTATGGTGATAATAATCATATAAACTAGAACTTACCTATAAAGTAGGATAGCAGTATTGCCAGTAGCACTGAGACTCCTACAGCACAGAGTGCAGTACATTTCCAGCTACAGTACTTTGAAGACTTCTTAAATTTAAAAGCACTTCTTGATAGTGTATTTCTAGGTAGTGGCCGAGTAGGGGGGGAATAAACAGAGCCAGATGCCATTGTGTAACCTGGTGTTGCAGTACTGAACAGTGGTGTTGTCCCTGTTCCTGTTTTGAATAAGAAATGCCTGTGGAAGAAAAAGACTATATTAAAACACAATAATAAATAAACAAATGGAACAGACAGAGACATTTTTGGTTCTCCTTAAAGCTGTTTGCCTTTTTTTCTTAATATCTTAATTTTTTTTTCAACCTACATAAATTCTTGAAACCAATACACTGCAAAACACTTACATAGAAAAAACAGCATATTTTTAAAGTACAAGTGAAAATATTTGTGATACACACTCTGTCCACAGATTGACCAGAACCATACTAACTACAATAATGTAGGCAGTGTAGCTAGCAGAGCTCTTGCCAAATTCTCTGACAAGTGTGGACAGGCATTTTTTCGTCTGAATCCTATGTTATAAAACTATGTCACATACTACAGTGATCAGGATTAAAAAGTCAATGTTTTCCAGATACCGCACCTCTATCACAATTGTTTCTTAGGGCTGGTCCATACTAACCCCCCACTTCGAACTAAGATACGCAACTTCAGCTACGTGAATAACATAGCTGAAGTCGAAGTATCTTAGCTCGAACTTACCATGGGTCCACACGTGGCAGGCAGGCAGGCTCCCCCGTCGACTCCGCGTACTCCTCTTGCGGAGCAGGAGTACCGGCGTCGATGGCGAGCACTTCCGGGATCAATCCCAGAAGATCGATTGCTTACCGCAGGACCCGGAGGTAAATACAGACGTACCCTCAGTCTAAATACAGGGTGTGACAGATATTGAAACCCCATGCAGTATCTTTGGATACTCCTGTGTTAAAATCATGTATGACTGTGTTCTGCTCCATCGGTGAGAATTACTAGAGTTCCTCCAGGAACTAAAAACAGTGGGGGTGATTACCTTGGGGATTGTCAGTAACTCCAGAGAAGCAAATATATTGGTCCAGAGAGTAGGAGACAAAGAAAGGGCTTTTGGTATAAAAGGATGAGATTGAACAGACCCAGGGCCTTCTTTCTGACCCAGGAAATGAACAGAACCTTCTGTCCAATGGGGCTCCCAAATCCTTTCAAAAGGGTGGGAATGCTTTGGCCTAAGAGGGTCCCATAAGATTGAGTGACTGACTCCAGGTATATTTATTATGTTTTCTCTATAATGCTTTTACCTTAAGAACAAATGTCTTGCTTAGAAAGAGCTGTATAGTAACTTGGAATTGCTGGCAATATACTGTTCATAGCCCTTGGAGAAAAAGCAATGCACAGGCACTGGTCTTTACCATAGTGTAAGGCAGGGAGCTGTGCCCTTCCAAAATCCCTAGTCAGACAGGAGTGGGACAAGACTCTTTGCCCAGAGACCCGTAACGGCTGGAGACCTAAGACCTGACTGGGCACTCCAAGAGCAGACTAGGGACAAGGGGGATAATGGTGCAATTACCCTGATACAGGGAAAACAGCAGCATCTCAAATATAACTGCATGGCAACTTTTGGCAAATGTGGGCAGTTTTGTTTTTGATGTATCCCCAAGAATCATTTCATAATCTTCAGTTTGTGGATATCACCCTACTAAGATGTGATCATGGAACCAGGAGCTGGTTTCATTTTGGGGATTGGGTAGGTACAAAATTGTTTTGCAAGCCTGCCCAAAAAGGTTGTAGGCAGAATTAGAGGGGAAAAAATAAAGCAATGTTTAGGACTCTCTCAATGAGTGAGTCAATCACCATGCTAACGCTGACTACATTTTTAACTGAAATTTCTGGGGAGAATACCACTCTACATGAGCTCTGAGGCAACATGTTCAAATGAGGCTTCAAGAAGCTTGTAAAACCTCACCGACTGGGTTAAGAAGGAGCACGGTGTAGAATTTTGTTATTGCCAGAAACACCAACAGCAAGACAGAACTATACAGGTGTGTGCATACCAGAGGAGGAAACAGAGGGTGGCCAAACCATACAATTATTTATAATAATTATGTTATAATATAATTATTATTTAGTAAGATACATTGGAGTTACATCAGGAATGAATCTGCTCTTTTACTCCCTGGGAGAAATGATGACACTTGATAACCAGGAAAATTTGTGCTTTGAGAAGGATTTGTGCTGTGGGAAACCAGTAGGCCATTAGAACCTTGGCATCAGCTGCACTTCTTTGAAATATTTCCCCCGAGAAGATTCTTGGTAATATACAGCATAAGGAACTTCACTTGTAAACAATATTAAGGCTACTGGTAATGACGGCAGATCTGTGAACACCAAATAAGCCCACCACATAGCATTTAGCTTCAGAAAGGGGAACTACACAAAAATGAGGAAGCTAGTTAAACAGAAATTAAAAGGTACAGTCCCAAAAGTGAAATGCCTGCAAGCTGCATGGAAACTTTTTAAAAACACCATAATAAAGCCTCAAATTAACTGTATATTCCAAATTAAAAAAACATAGTAAGAGGACCAAAAAAGTGCCACCATGATTAAACAACAAAGTAAAAGAAGTGGTTAGAGGCAAAAAGGCATCCTTTAAAAACTGGAAGTTAAATCCTACTGAGGAAAATAGAAAGGAGCATAAATTCTGGCAAGTCAAGTGTAAAAGTATAATTAGACAGGACAAAAGAGAATTTGAAGAGCAACTAGTCAAAGACTCAAAAACTAAAAGCAAAAAATATTTTAGTACATCAGAAGCAGGAAGCCTGCTAAACATTCAGTGGAGCCACTGGTTGATCGAGGTGATAAAGGAGCATTCAAGGAAGATAAACCCACTGCAGAGAAATTAAATGAATTTTTTGCATCATTCTTCACACCTGAGCCATTCTTTTTAGGTGAGAAGTCTAAGGAACTGTCCCAGATTGAGGGGTCATTACAGGAGGTTTTGGAACAAATTGATAAATTAAACAGTAATAAGTCACCAGGACTAGACGCTATTCACCCAAGAATTCTGAAGGAATTCAAATATGAAATTGCAGAACTACTAACTGTAGTTTGTAACCCATCATTTAAATCAGCTTCTGTACCAGATGACTGGAGGATAGCTAATGTGATGCCAATTTTTTAAAAAGGCTCCAGAGTCGACCATGGCAATGACAGGCAGGTAAGCCTAACTTCAGTATCAAGCAAACTGGTTGAAACTATAGAAAAGAACAGAACTATCAGACACATAGATGAACAAAATTTGTTGGCAAAGAATTAACACGTTTTTTGTAAAAGGAAATCATGACACACCAATCTATTAAAATTCTTTGAAGGGGTTAACAAATGTGGACAAGAGTGACCCAGTGGATACAGTGTACTTGAACTTTCAGAAAGTCTTTTACAAGGTCCCTGACCGAAGATTCTTAAGCAAACTAAGCAGTCATCGATCCGTAACTAGTTAAAAGATAGGAAACAAATGGTAGGACTATATGGTCAGTTTTCAGAATAGAGAGAGGTAAATAGTGGTGTCCCCCAGGGGTCTGTACTGGGATGAGTGCTGTTCAACATATTCATAAATGATCTGGAAAAAGGGGTAAACAGTGAGGTGGCAAAATTTGCAGATGATACAAAATTGCTCAAGATAGTTAAGTCCAAATCAGACTGTAAAGAGTTACAAAGGGATCTCACAAAACTGAGTTACTGGAAACAAAATGGCAGATGAAATTCAGTGTTGACAAATGCAAAGCAATGCACGTTAGAAACATAATCCCAGCAATACATACAAAATGACCACTCAGGAAAGAGATCTTGAAGTAACTGTGGATAGTTCTCTGAAAACTTCTGCTCAATATGCAATGGCAGTGAAAAAGCTAACAGAATGTTAGGAATTATTAGGAAAGGGATAGATAATAAGACAGAAAATCATAATGCCTCTATATAAATCTAGCTATACCCACATCTTGAATATTGTGTGCAGATTTGGTCACCCAATCTTAATAAAGATATATTAGAATAGGGAAAGGTATAGAGAAGGGCAACAAAAATGATTAGGGGTATGAGGAGAGATTAAAAAGACAGGGACTTTTCAACTTTGAAAAGAGACGGCTAAGGCGAGATATGATTGAGTTCTATAAAATCATGACTGGTGTGGAGAAAGTAAAGAAGGAAGTGTTATTTACTCCTTCATGTAACATAAGAACTAGGGGTCACCCAATGAAATTAATAGGCAGCAGGTTTAAAACAAACTAAAGGAAGTATTTCTTCACACAACGCACAGTCAACCTGTGGAACTCATTGACAGGAGATGTTATGAAGGCCAAAACTATAACAGGGTTCAAAAAAGAACTAGATAAGTTCATGGAGGATAGGTCCATCAATGGCTATTCACCAGGATAGTCAGGGATGCAACACCATGCTGTGCATGTCCTTTGCGTCTGTTTGCCAGAAGCTGGGAGTGGACGACAGGAGATGGATCACTTGACAATTGCCCTGTTCTGTTCATTCCCTCTGGGGCACCTGGCATTGACCACTGTCAGAAGACAGGATACTGGGCTAGATGGACCATTGGTCTGACCCAGTATGGCTGTTTTTTGAGCAGAATGACAAATATGTCGAAAGATTTTTTTATGTTAATGTATGCCACTTTGGGTGGCCAAAGCACATTCAATAGCATTATACTAATAATGCTGTTTTTAAAACAAACTTCCATGCAAAATATGCAGTCGGTTTGGCTGGACTGATCTGCCATTTTAAGCATTCTTCTGGTGCTGTTTCTAGGCTCCAAAGGCTGCAAATGGAAATGGGTCTTAACAAGCTGTCAAATTGGACTCCATATATTCTATCCTACAAAAGCTTGGTAGAGAAAAACCAGGCTCTAATCACTTTCTTCTCAGAAAAAGTGAAAGCTGGGGTGCTGGTACAGCAGAGCCTAGCAGAGACTCTGATCCAAATACTTAAGCCCTTTGAGAAGTTAATCTCACTGATAAATTTGGGAGACGCCTGGGTATCTATGATGGTGCCAGCTGTCAAGGCTCTGACAGTCTACCTCAGGCATCAAGGAAATAAAAGAAAATTCTGTCTTTTGTATTTGAGAGTTCAGCACTGTGGAGTCTGAGGTAGCACACAGTGTGGCTTCTTACTGTAAGCTCTTCCCCCTTCTGCTCTAAATCACATCAATACAATACCAGAGTGGCCACACACACAGGCTGGCTGAAGAATGTCAGGCAAAAAAATACCAAAAGAGGTGAAATAAAGACAAAAGAAACAACTCTTGGTGAAGGAAATTTGTTTGGATCTCTCTATTTCTAATGAGTGGAGTTACTAGGTAAATGTCATTGCAGTCTCTCCAGGGTATTAACTCAAAATGTTAAATATTGAAAGTATAACACTATCAGACTTCCATGTCTTGTACACCTGTTTCTTTCCTCTGACCCCTTGCTAACTAATGTTTCCTATGAGATGTTCAGAAGGATGCTATGTCTGACAACAAATCCAGGCTGTTTCCAGATAGTGTGGAAAGCCTTGTGCTCTCGGAATATAATTTGCCCACAATTGATTTTACCCACCTGCCTACGCTTTTATAGCATGTTCATCAGAAAGGTATCTGAGCAATTAATTTCTAAAGACTAAACTGTGTATATGGTACTTCACCAGGCATTGACTTAAATGGCAAATTATAGTCTGTCTCATCTCACAGAAAGCTTATATCATCTATAATTGCAGATCTTCATTTAAAAATTGATTATCTTACAAGCACTTACTTGATTTGCATGCAAGTGACAATTTTAATATTTTATTAAAACTTAGACTGCAGAATCCAAAGAACATTGGCACTTCTCAAAGTAATGCTATCCAGTGTTTAATTAAATGAATCAATTCACTTCTCCATTTTTATCATGATGTAAAATATATTTCTATTCAAAAATTTAGCTGATATTTGATCATTTTAGGGGCTCAAGTTTTTAGTATCCAGCAATTCCAAAACACAGATTTGTCACAGCTCTACTGTATTTAAAAGAGTTTGTTATTTTATAAAAACAAACTCTTGGGGACAAAGACTGAGTTGGCAGCTGAGAAGTAGGTGGGTGTTCCTGATTATTTTATCAATAGCAGCCACTTTTTTTAGTTTCTTTCACTGAATGACTGAAAGAAAAAATAAATATGTCATCAAAATCTTCAGAGATGCTGAATCTGGAGATATGAACATATGAATAAAAGTAAAATAAAAAAACTGAACCTATGGCATCTCTCAGCAGCATGTGATTGGCTGCACCTGCTGACATTTCTGGACAGTTTTTGGTCCAAAGAATACTGGAGTGGTTTTACTCCCAACAATATCCCAAGATATTCTCTGTGCTGCCATTTACCCTGTAAAAAACAAAACTGAGGGAACCTCAGATAAATTTACTAATTTGGAAGCCAGGATGGAAAAAAATACGTGATGAAAAAGTGCAGGAGTTGGACAGCAAGATCAACTTAATTGAAAATTGCATCTTCTGAACTACGGGAACAGATTACAAAACCATTCAAGGATGTTATGGTGCAGACTATCAATGGGAATACTCAACAAGCCAAGTAAGATCCAGAAAAGTAAGTGGTAGGTGTTCATCAAAGGGAAGGTGATTCAGAACTGCTTTTTTTTTTATGAAAATCTTATACCAAAAACTCTCACTTTAGATACTGAAGAAAATCCTATCCACTATATAAAACCCTACTGCATTCATAGGAATACAATATTACTCATGTCTGTATTACAATATTAGGAAGAAATATTTTAATTAGGGCTGTCGATTAATCTCAGTTAACTCACGTGATTAACTCAAAAAAATTAATCGCGATTTAAAAAATTAATCATGATAAATCACATTGTTAAACAATAGAATACCAATTGAAATGTATTAAATATTTTGGATGTTTTTATACATTTTCAAATATATTGATTTCTATTGCAACACTGAATACAAAGTGTACAGTGTTCATTTTATATTTTTGATTACAAATATTTGCACTGTAAAAATGATAAACAAAACAAATAGTATTTTTCAATTCACCTAATGCAAGTACTGTAGTGCAATCTCTTTATCATGAAATTTGAACTTACAAATGTAGAATTATGTACAAAAAATAGCTGCACTCAAAAACAAAATGACGTAAACTTTAGAGCCTACAGACCAATAAGTCCTAGTCCTTCTTCAGCAAATCGCTAAGAGAAACAAGTTTGTTTACATTTACGGGAGATGCTACTGCTTGCTTCTTATTTGTAATGTCCCCTGAAATGCCATACAAATGCCTGAGAACAGGCATTTGTATGGCACTTTAGTAGCCAGTGTTGCAAGGTATTTACGTGCCAGATATGCTAAACATTTATATGCCCCCTCATGCTCTGGCCACCATTCCAGAGGATATGCTTCCATACTGATGATTCTCGTTAAAAAAATAATCCATTAATTAAATTTCTGACTGAACTCCTTGGGGGAGAATTGTATGTCTCCTGTTCTATTTTACCCGCATTCTGCCATATATTTCATGGTATAACGGTCTTGGATGATAACCTAGTACATGTTCATTTTAAGAATAAGTGAAGAAACAGATTGACAGAGCCAGAAGAGTACCCAGAAGTCACCTACTACGGGACAGGCCCAACAAAGAAAGTAACAGAACACCATTAGCCGTCACCTTCAGCCCCCAACTAAAACCTCTCCAGCGCATCATCAAGGATCTACAACCTATCCTGAAGATCTTGGGAGACAGGCCAGACCTCACTTACAGACAGCCCCCCAACCTGAAGCAAATACTAACAAGCAACCACACACCACACAACAAAAACACTAACCCAGGAACCTATCCTTGCAACAAAGCCCGTTGCCAACTCTGTCCACATATCTATTCAAGGAACACCATCATAGGACCTAATCACATCAGCCATACCATCAGGAGCTCGTTCACCTGCACATCTAACAATGTGATATATGCCATCATGTGCCAGCAATGCTCCTCTGCCATGTATATTGGCCAAACCAGACCGTCTCTACGTAAAAGAATAAATGGTCACAAATCAGACATCAAGACTTATAACATTCAAAAACAAGTTGGAGAACACTTCAACCTTCCTAGACACTCAATTACAGACCTAAAAGTCGCAATTCTTCAACAAAAAAACTTCAAAAATAGACTCCAACGAGAAACTGCAGAACTGGAATTAATTTGCAAACTGGACACCATTAAATTAGGCTTCAATAAAGACTGAGAGTGGGTCATTACAGAAACTAAAAACTATTTTCCCATGCTAATTTTTCCCCTACTGTTACTCACACCTTCCTGTCAACTGTTTGAAATGGGCCATCCTAATTGTCACTACAAAAGTTTTTTTTCCTCCTGCTAATAATAGCCCACCTTAATTGATTAGTCTCATTAGAGTTGGTATGGCAACCCCAATTTTTTCATGTTCTCTGTATATATATATCTTCCTACTCTCTTTTCCACTGCATGCATCTGATAAAATGGGTTTTAGCCCACGAAAGCTTATACCCAAATAAATTTGTTAGTCCTTAAGGTGCCACAAGAACTCCTCATTCTTTTCACAGCAGATCTGACAAAACACAAAGAAGGTATCAATGTGAGATTTGGCATCTGACTCAGATGATGAAAATAAATGTGTGTCTGTCCATTCTGCTTTGGATCGTTATCAAGCAGAACCCATCATCAGCATGGATGCATATCCTCTGGAATGGTGGTTGAAGCATGAAGAGACATATGAATCTTTAGCGCATCTGGCAGGTAAATAGCTTGTGACGCCGGCTACAACAGTGCCATGTGAAAGCCTGTTCTCACTTTCAGGTGACACTGTAAACAAGAAGCAGGCAGCGCTATCTCCTGCAAATTGTAACCAAACTTGTTTGTCTGAGCGATTGGCTGAACAAGAAGAAGGACTATGTGGACCTGTAGGCTCTGAAGTTTTACATTGTTTTATTTTTGAATGCAGCTAATTTTGTACATAATTCAACATTTTTAAGTTCAACTTTCATGGTAAAGAGATTGCACTACACCACTTGTATTACGTGAATTGAAAAATACTATTTCTTTTATTTTTACAGTACAAATAGTTGTAATAAAAATATACAGTGAGCACTGTACACTTTGTATTCTGCGTTGTAATTGAAATCAATATACTTGAAAATGTAAAAGATATCCAAAAATATTTAAATAAATGGTATTCTATTATTGTTTAACAGTGCAATTAATCGCTTGACAGCCCTAATTTTAATGCTATCTAATTTGAAGGACTGCAGCAGAATTCTGCTTGCTGTATGTTCTATGTAAAAACCAGAATTTAAAAGGCCAAATTGCTATTTTTCCAAGATCTTGGGCCAGCTACATGGGCTAGGAAAAGGGACAATTCTAATAAAATAAAACAAAATAAAATAATAATAAAGAAAGAATTTTGTGAGCAAAGAAACTAAAGCCTCTGCTTCCTATCAGGCAAAACTCAAAGCCACTTTTGATGGGAAATAGTATACATTCTGGGATCAGATAACAGCAGCAAGATTATTTAACACTATCCAAGACACTGCTCATGGCAAGGACTATGACAAAGAAGAAAATAATAAAGATGGTAAAGGGTTTCACGGTGTATGATATCAACCTGCCCTTTGTTGACAGAAATAATTTCTTCCTTCCCTACAAGGGAAAGATGTTCTATATATTCAATACAATATTCTTTCATACAATGCATACCTGTAACATTGTGGGTCTGTATACTGTGGCTGTTTATATTGTAGCAATAAAAGTTGGTAAAGTAAAATACTATAACATTATCTGCTGCAGAAGCATAGTTTTAATAATTTGTCAGGTATTCCCTTCAAACCAACCAACCAAAACAAATAAAGCGAATCCTGACATTAATTTGTTTTGGATAATGGTATTTATTTACTAAAAGTGCTCATGAGCTTTTATGTTATAATTCAAGTTTTACCATATGAATTTTTCTTCTTTTATTAGATTATACTGATTTTGTTTCACCTTGTTATAAAAAGAAAGACTGAAAAGGCAGTGGATACTACTACTATCTATAATTTCTAAATTTAGGGGATCATTATCTAATGCTTTTTAAATATTTGAATGCCTACTACTTCTATACAACGGAATTTTGTGTCTTCTTAATGATTACCTTACTCATTACATTTTTAAATGGCCACTATTTGTTTTATTATTAATATAGTGCCACATATTAGCATGAGATTCTATACTATATCATATGTCTGTGTTTATCAGAAATCCAAGACACTCAGAAACTGTATCACTATGTGTTTGTGCTTCATTTTTCCCAGTCTCCCCCAGCTATGCTTTTTGTTCAAGTGTCTCATCACCCCTCCTCCCCCCCGCCACCGTACTTCTTTTCTCAGTCTCTTTGCCAGGCTAGTCCTAGTTCTCATTCCTCACCCTGACTCCCTGTCTGATCTCCTTCCTCTGCCCACAAGGTCCCACTCTCCTTGCCCAAACAGTACACGCCTCTCCTTCTAGTTTTTCATTCGATCTTTGTCTCCACCCACCCACCATGTCCCAGTCGCAAGTTCATTGCCCAACCCTTCTGTTGGCTACCAGTCTCCTTCCCAAGATAGTCCCAGTCTCCTCTTGCAACTTTCAGTCCCAGTTTCCTTCTTTCTCTGTTACCAGCCTTGGCTCCTTGTTTTGGTCCAGTTTTTTTCTCCTACACATTCTATTTATGTGACTTCCTTTTCCATGTTGCCTGAATGTCAGCAGTGGGTGGCATTGGGAACATAGTAGAGACAGATGCCTAGTTCTGGTGCCCAGATCTGGACTCAGCACAGCATGGAACAGCTGGGAATTGCATGGAAAAGCATGACTTGCAGGTAAAGTCCTGCTCAGTCCCAGGGTAGACCACGCTCAATGCAGGTTGAAACTCTGGGGAATTAAGCTAAAAAGCTCTAGCAAGTCCCTACTGAGCATGTAAAAACTGAGATTTTTCAGAAGTTTATAACTTGGCCATATTTGCGTGGATTTTGACAGGGATGACAAAAGACTACCCTCCTCCCCTCCAAAGTGAAATTTCAAGTCCTACTCCAAAGTATGGGACCGCTAAGGTGTCTCAAAGGAAAGGTTGCCAGAATTTTTAACATGGTCAAAACAAAATATTTTTCCCTAGTCTCATTCTTGGAAATGGCTGAATCATTCTGGTTGAAATTACCCCCACACCCTCTCCCCCCCAAAAAATCAGCCTGAGGTTTACACCCAGCATGTCAGATTTCAACTCAAACTATTAGACTTTGGCAAAATTACAATCAACTGAGAACAGGGTCTTATAATAGGAAGTGTCAGGCAACCTCAATAACAGACAGTGCTACCATCCCAACCTATAATAATGTGAAATTCCCACCTTATTCCTTTCATATGCAAAAATAAAGAAAGAAAATCAACTTTTGGTAGAACAGGAACATTTTGACCCAAAAGGTGAAGGTTTCAGAAAATTATGAGACACTATATAAATAAGAGGTTAAAATGGAAACTGTTATGAAATTTCAATTTAATTTTACTGATGTTGAATCTTCTCTGGGTACTCAAATTTTGGGATTTCGATAACTCGTAGTGAGGGTATCAGATTAGAATAGGTTAAAGAGAGAAAACAGGTCTTTCACACAAAACCAATGTAGCTTATTTTACAAAATATATAGTGATATATAGTCACATATCTGAGATTAGAATAGTGCCCTAAGGTAAAGTAAACTGAACAAAACAAAACAATAAGATGCACTTTGAAATTTCAAACTGTCTTATAATAATTAATCAACTGTGCACATTCTGTAAGTCAAATAAGGTACTATTGCTAAGGACTAGGCATATGCATCCTTATAGCTTACTTTAGAATGTCTTTTTTAGTATTATTTCAAATTCAGTATATTAATATGCTCTTCACCGGGCAAATAAAAAATAGCAAAGTTAAGCAATCCTTAAGAAACAGCATATTATAATGTAAATAATACACACAACATGAAAACAAAAGAACAAATATAAAATGATTCTAGCTGTGACACAGTGTGTTAGTGTGGTTGATAAACTGCATCTACATGCTGATAGCATACTGTCTTCTCAAATCTATTACGCTTTTGAACTGATGTGTTATCATCTTTGGACAACTTTCACACCAGGAGGTGATCCCTGCTATAGTAATTTAAAAAATGAAAAGCTTACAAACAAGAAACATTTTATTGCTGTGTTACCTGAATTAGTATCAGCTAACAGTAATTTCACATAATTCATCTCCATTTGCCAAAATATATGCATTTGGGCTGCCTATTTCATATTATATATGTTTGTATCTATATGTTTCTATTAAGTCTGCTAGTTAGCAGTTACTTATCTGCATGAGCATTGTGTGGTACATGATCCCTAGAGGAAATAGCAGCATTTATTCCTTTTTATTTATTATAATATACTTACATGTTTAGTTTAAAAAAACAGAAATATCTTAAGAATTTATAGTGGCTTTTTGTAATCTCTTCAATTTTGATTACAATTAATTAGATAAATTTAATACAAAACTATCATATTGATGTTAATCTTTGACTAACTGGAAATTAAAAGGGCTGTTGGAAGTTGAAGTAGATTCACTTATAGTGGAATATTTTTATATCAACTAGTTATTGAAGATTAGATACTGATCCCCTTACTCAGGTCTTATGTTTTGTGGCATCATTGATTGCAATGGGACTGTTTTTAGAGTAAGGTGATAAGCAACATGAGTGATGGTGTCAAAATTAGGACATACTAGCTTTTGTTTTACTTTCACTCTATGCATCCGAAGAAGCGAGGTTTTTACTCACGAAAGCTCATGCCCAAATAAATCTGTTAGTCTTTAAGGTGCCACCAGACTCCTTGTTGTTTTTGTAGATACAGACTAACACGGCTACCCCCTGATGTTTTAACCATATTATTAACAAAAGGACAACAGAACAGATTTATGATGAATAGTTTACTTCTGAAATTCATCATTTTGTACTATCAAGTAGCATTGTATTCTTAGAAGCTGTGTTCCTTTCTCAGTTATTTCTTTTTTGGGGTTTGAATCTAAATATACTGCATGATGTGGCAATAAATTGTCAGCACTGCAGAAATGTAGTCCAAATAGAAGATATATATTAATATAAAAACTTAAATACATATGGAAAAGTTGTATAGAGAAAAAATATTCCGAAATTTATTGAAATATTTACTTTAAAATTTTTACCTACATGGAATTCTCTATTACCAGACATATTTATTAGCCACTCAGATTTTACACTGGGTGGTTTAAAAAGTTAATGCAAAAATTAAAAATATAATTTTGAATATTGGAGATTCTCTCTCTTTGATCTGTGATTTTACTGTAATAACATTTCGTAATATTTATTTAATAAAAAGCAGCTGAATAGTAAATATCTTATAGATTAACTGCCTGATTCTGGAAGCTGTGTACTCAATTTCCATCAGATACTTGTTTTCTTAAATATAAGCTCACAAAATATGGCAAAGTTTAATATACTTTTATTTTTACAATAATAAAAACTACAATAGCTTAAAATGTAATGTAATTTTTAAAACTGAACCAGAAGATAGGAGAGATCATCCCAAATGTTATTTGGACAATTTAATCAGATTTTGAAGTCACATTTTTCATTCTGTGTCAGCAGCTAGCATCATATAAACACTTAGAGTCACCTACCCATCCCCATAACTGTTATCGTGGCATGTTGGAGTAAACACATCCATCTCTATAAGGCTGTCATGACCATTTGCAAGAACTGCTTGATTTCCTAATTTTCTACATACAGAGATAAGATACAAAAACAGTAAATTAGATTGAAAGTTTTCAAATTGAGGAGACTGTACTTTTTAAAAATCACTGAATGCAATGCTAGCAACTTTACTTATTAAAATTATGTAAATAGAAGTAAATCATGAATACAGCTTATCCAATTTGATCAAGTTCACATGAGAAGAACTGGGAAGCTGACTGAAGAGATCTTGAATTTGACTAAAGTGAATGTTGTATTATTGGATCAAGTCCATAAACTTTTAGAGACTTAACTCCTTTTCTCTGAAGTACATTGTACTTTTGGAGGCAGTCAGACTTTATACAAATTGATTTACGTTCCCTACAAATGATTAATACACTGTTTCTCAGTGTCTTAATCAATATTAAAGGCACTAGTTTAACTGGAAATCGCCCCAATAAAAACACATTCTTGTCTAGTAGTAGAAATGCTTCATCATGGTTGAACAGTTCCCGAAACCTTCATATTCTTAAAAGAAGTCTTGGTCTAGTTTGCTGACTGATTTAGAAATGACAAATCTATGCAATTTTTTGCAATGCTGCCTTTTAGACTGTTAGTGCTTTAATTAAATGCTTCAAAGGTGTTGAAATATTTGCCAATCAATTATTTCTTCAACAATTTTCTTTTTCTTCTCCACAATAAAATTAGCAGATAATTAATTTAAAACAGTGTAATGTTCCCACTTATTTTATTTTTAATTATAGTTGAAGCCTGAGAAAAGGCAATACAGTATTAACATACAACTATAAAAACTGTGGTTAGTTTTTTGGCCTGCCTGAATGCTGACAACATAGTTCACAGTTCATTATACAAAATATAATTCCACCTTCTCTGACAAATTAAACACCTCATATAGCAAATTCAACTAATCATGACTCAAAGATGTTCTTTTTTGACTCACACATACCTTAATATAGATGTTAGATAAAATTATAATATTCTAAGAGCTACATTTCAAAAGTGGAGCCTGGGAATTTTTCCATGAACATGGATTCAGGTTCTATTTAAAATTCCCAAATAGTGCTGGGAAAATTTACTGAGACAAGCATTAATTTTGCTTTCATGAGAGATGTAAATTTCAATTTACCTTATTCTGCCTTGAATATTTCTCTAAGGCCTGGACTACACTGGGGGGAGGGGGAAAATCGATCTAAGTTATGTAACTTCAGCTACGTGAATAATGTAGCTGAAGTCGACGTACTTAGATCTACTCACCGCAGTACCTTCACTGCGGTGAGTTGACTGCTGCCGCTCCCCCGTCGACTCTGCCTGCACCTCGTGGCGGTGGAGTACAGGAGTCGACAGGAGAGCACTCGGGGATCGATTTATTGCATCTAGACTAGACGCAATAAATCGACCCCCACTGGATTGATCGCTGCCCGCCAATCCGGCAAGTACTATAGACATACCCTAAGAAACATAATCAAGTGACCTTGCTTTAAAGAGCTTTAGTATGTTTAGATATTTAAAAGACAAGAAATATTAAGGAAGAAGTAATTCAATATGCAATTTCATACATTAATAATTTGCAAAGCATTTACCAAGCTACAAGGTAAAAGCTATGGAAATATAACTAATGAGATATCAATACTCAAGAAGATATTCACACAGAGTAGGATGTTAATAAATATCTTATTAAATGACTACAAATGAACCATTTTATTAACACCTAATAAGTAATTACTAAGCTATTTAACCCATATTTATAATGAGAGGCATGCAGTTAATTATCTGCACAGTTTCTTTAGATTTAGGCTTCCCAAACAGGGGTTCAAAGGACAAAAAAGGAGAGTTACTGTATACAGCCTTGCTACTACATTCCTTCAAAAGTTGTTATTAGATTGATCTTATTTTGATTTTCCCAGCAGGTATATTGCTCCTACAGCTGACCATACTCACAGGAGGAGATGGGGAAGAGGCAAATAGGCCAGGCTCTCAAATGACCCAAAAAGATTTCATGCAGGGGGTAGGAAATCAGAGGTTAAAAGAAAAAAAAGATTTTATTTACTCCCATCAGAAGAAAGTTATTTGTTGCTTACTCTCAGTAACTTCACTATCATGTAAAGGGGATATGGAGAGTTGAAAGGAGGGACTCATGCAATGGAAGGTTTGGTTTTAAGTCCTCATAAAACTTTAAGGAAAGAGAAGCCTTTATATCAAAAGGCCATGAATCCCTGCTGCATGTTATTGACCAGTCACCTCACAGTTTAAACCTTTAGTAACAGCAGTGTTTTACACTACAAATATCGACAGAAGACAGAAATAGCAAAACAGCAAATATTCTATTAAATATAAAGCTGCATCCAACTTTATACAATATATATCTAGAAATCCACCTCCAAAATCAAAATGAGAACTTCTCCAAAAGGATGGATGCTAAAACCCCTTTCCACATACATTCTCATGTACATATACACAAAAGCAGCCTACACACTACTGAGCTATTCACAGGAGTGAGTCATATATCATTCACTGATCAGTCATCACCAACCTGTGCCTACAGAGATAGAAGAATGGTTATCTACATACAACTGACTTTCACATTTTCTGTCTTTAAATGACAGTTGTGGAAAAATTGCAGGACATCTAAGTTAGATAAAAAAAGCTGAGTATGGGCAAAAGCTAAAATATTTGCTAGAGATGAAACAAATCACTATATAGAGAAACATAAAGGCAGAGACCTAACCCAGATAAAGTTGTTAACATAGTTGAAATTGAGCCTGAGAATCACACTCTATAGGGGATCTTAACTAAAAAAGACAAAATCAATGACAAATAAGACTCGTTCTTCACCTCAAGAGTTCCAACCAAGTGAGACTATTAGAGAAACTACAGTAGGGTTGTGTTGGTTACAATGTGAGATTTTCACATTTCAGCTGATATTTAAGGGTTCAGGAAGTGAATGTTCAAACACTGTCAGATGTTAAGATTAGCAACATTTAAAAGATGTGACAAGTGTACTTTGCAAAAATATTCCATCCAGTTTGGGAAGGGCATCCTAGTTTAAAATGTATATCCTCCTTTTTACACACACAGTGAAAAATAGATGTCTGTTTTTCTCCTGTGCCGACCCCAGCAAGCAAAGCAAGCATCAAGAATAACATGAATATACCGCAGATTCACAAGGTGTCCTGAAAAGGCTGAATATCTTAGCAGTGAGCTCTTCCCCAAAACCCATTCACTTATTCTGTAAGTGGACTTAATATGGTTAATAAATAATGCGAACAGGGAAAACCCAGTGTAATCCTGTCCCACAGTGACTGCATATCATAAAAAAAATACACAGTAGTTTTCAAGAAAGGTAAGAAATGGAGTAGCCGAGTCTTGTTTTATTCCCAAAACATGGTTGGAAAGGAAGATTTGAACCTATGGTCTGAAACCCCTGGAATGACAAAGCTCCCTACTGTAGTGTCTAGCTGTAGGCCATATGTTTTAAATGAGTCAAAATCTGATTTGAGTATTGTTCAGCCTGCTATACATCTATAATGGAAAAGGCTTCAAAGAATGAACTTGACATATATTTCATAAATATTTGTCAAAATAATTATTGCCAACTACAATGCAATTATGCATATTCAGTTTGATGACTCAATTGGAAAATTTCTTTTCTCTTTAATAAAAAATTTCTGAGTGACAATAGTGAATTAGTGCTGATTGACTGTTCCGTGAGTGTTAATTAATACCGAAGGAAAATTTAGCTCTATGCTAATAAATCCTTCAAAAAATCTTTACATATAAATCTTTAACTAAAACGAAATTATCTGCCCATTTTATTTGCTCTTGCAAAATGATAAACAGTGATAAACAAGAGAGACAAACTACGTAGTATGTAATGAGAAAGTGAATTCTCTTGGTCCACCAAACCATAAAGCTTGGAATCACCCTAATTGCTTAGGGTCTTGCCAAAGGGGCAAGGACTAGAGTGCTGGAAAAACACTACGAAAGCCCCTTCCCTGATGAGCTGATCTGTACAGCAGCATTGGTTTGGCTCATATATGTCTGGCAAACAAGGGTGATCAACAAGTTCACAATAATCATAACCAATAAGGATTATAAACACAGGAGGAAATGATTGTCCACAAAATTAAGACATCCCCAAAGTCCAATCATGAGGTGATAAACATGGCAAAAGAAAACAGTCTTGTGAAAAGTCACTCACAATATGGGTTTTGGAGAGAGGGGCAGTAACAAAAATAGCTACATTTATTTTTATATTTCTCAACTTTTAATTTTGCTGATTGAATATGAGGAAATACAACTGGCTGGTTATTTCTCTTTTAGTTAAGTGTTTTCATTATAAATTCTACACTCTTATAGGTCTCTAAATGGTTACCTGCTTTCCAGTGGCACATTACTGCCAAGGACCCAGCTGTCCTGCAGCTGGACGGACTCGGGTGTGGTTTGCAGCTCGGCGGGCAAAGCAGCCGGCGGGGCCGGACTCTGATTCCTCCTATTTGTCAATGAGTTTCTGTTAAGGGAGGTGATAGATGGATGATGCTGTGCTGAATGCTGCTTGTGAGAAGGTGGCAAAGGTTGCAGGGTCGACTGGCCTTGGTTATTTGGCGGTTGCTCTGGGAAGAAAGAAAATTGAAGTTTGTTATACATCACCCTGGCTTTTGCTACAACCAAAGCAGAATGAGAAACTGAATATAATCCCATCATCTAAAATATATTTGCATATTATTCTATTAGAAGGCATTCAGTGACATTCTCTAAGAGCAAGTTTACCCTTGATACACAAAGTTCTAATTAATATACAACAGATGGGAAAATTGCTTTTGGTTTTAATTTGTTTCAGTTTTTTTATCTGATTTTATTAACACCTACAGAAAACAGCATCTGACAGATCCCCTAATGTGCCTTTAGATTTCAGCTTTTTTTAACAAACCAACCCTGAAATTAAATGGGTAATTTCAGTAGAACACAAAGGTTTTCGAAATGCATATAATCCCTATAATTATTTAATGGATTTTTTTTAAGCTTTATTTAACTGCAATAAATTATTACAAGCTAGTTGCTAAACAGCAGTAGACTACTCTAGTTTAGTGCATTTCAAATAAGGCAGCTCTGCACTATGATCTGCTAATAGATGCTAAGTATTCTTTAGCAGAAGGTCACTCTGTGAAGCAGATGTTGCTTCATGGATATTTAGCAGACTGAATCACATCTGATTACAACGTCAGAAGACTCATATACTTAATGACCGTTACATCCATTAGAACACACACAGAACAGATTTTCCAATTTCACACTATGTGGTACAACTACATTTTGGAGTAAGTCACAGGTGATCAGAAAGTCGTGCCACCAAAACAGTGGTGGAAATATTTTGTTCCTAAACTAAAAGCATATAATAGCCATAGCTAATAAGTCAGAGGTCAGAAAGCAAGCTGTTTTATTTTTAATGATCTGGGGCTAAGGATGTGCCTGACAATAGTTACATAAAAAGTTGTCAGACTTAGGTAGGATCTAACTAGATGCTGAATGGATTTGGCTTCAACACATACACATTGTCAATCTTTGAATGTAGTTCAACATTTTTTAAGTAATGTATTGACATGTTATTAATACAAATGTATGTATTAAACAGAATAACAGACTAGGGTTACATTTCCTTACACTCTGAACGCAAGCAATGATTCTTAAGCTGAGTAATATGACCTTCAGATGTGATTCTCTATTTGCTGGAACTGAATACACAATCTGCAATGACTTGAACCATACTATTAAACCCATAATAAAGGGGTACAGAAATTAAAAAAAGTCTATTGAGACTAAAAACCAATTATTGCTGCATGTTTCTGATAGTCTCTAATAATCCATATTATAGTAATTTAGCAACTAATAATTTCTCACCCTCATGAGCATTAGGGATAGAGCTGTTAGCCTAACACAGGAAAATAAAACTCTATGCTTTTGCATCTTCTTTTCTTAGAAGACAATTCCCATTTCCAGTGAAGGGGTTTGGTTAATTACTTTGCTGCCGTGTGAAACGAAGTGTCTAAATTATAGTAAGGTTGAAATATGCCTTTTAGAGAGCGGCAGGGTTAAAACAGTCCATACAGTTTTGTTGAGTTTAAAAAATAAAACAAAAACCTCTACTAAATTAACAAGAAAAATTACCAATCAGGCAGCATACAATTAATCAGTTTAGTCTTTACCAACACCAATAGGTGTCATCACATATGATAAAAATCACTATGGAAGGCTTTAAGGCACATTTTAACAAGCCAGCTACAGGATAATTTAACAGGCTAAAGCTTGGAAAGATTTTGTTTTCAAGTCTATTTAAAATTTTATCTGATTTAGATTAGGAGCTAATTATCAACTGTCACAGAATTAACTATGGTGCATATATATATGATTACTAACACAACAGGGAGCCATACCCCAAGTATATGAAAATAAATCCTATTCCTTTACTGGATAATCTAAAGTAATGTTTGTCTCATAAATCATATCTTTCTTTCTTTCTTTCCTCCGTTCAATTGCTCTACTTGTCTAGCATTATCCCCCTCCTCTGGTACAAACTTCCTACGATTGATGCAAGAGCCTTTTTCTCTGCAATTCCCATCCACTGAAACATTATTCTGGAACTTCTCCACCTCTTCAATTTGTCTTCTCATTTAAAATTTCAATTGAAAGCCATTTTCTTTTTGTCTGGCATTTTATTTTCATACCATAGAAAGCAGATCCAGCTCCCTCCTTCATGAAAACAGAGAGCCCATTTGTAATACAAGTGATGTAGATCTGCTGTACAAAAGAGGGTTGGGTGTAAGGAAGATACAAAGCCTGCAGGATGGGGCTAGGATCTAAGATCTGCCATTGCACAGAGCCATTCTGAAGATAGCTACACAGATATACATAGATGCTGAAACTAGGAGTGTTACCACACCCACTGGGTTGAAGTAATAAGAAAAACTCAAATACATTGTTTCTGCCTTCAGCACCCTACTATAAAAATTATTCCAACACTACTGCAGATATTCAGCACCTCTGTGGAGTAGGGGTTGGGGCTATTTCTGCATATCTGCCCAGCTCACAGCCCAGCTACTTCAAGCCAGTGTCTGTGGTCTACATTTGCATGTAGACATATTACTTATACACCTCTACCCCGATATAACACGAATTTGGATATAACGCGGTAAAGCAGTGTTCGGGGGGGGGAGGGGGCGGGGCTGCGCACTCCTGTGGATCAAAGCAAGTTTGATATAATGCGGTTTCACCTATAACACAGTAATATTTTTTGGCTCCCGAGGACAGCGTTATATCGAGGTAGAGGTGTAGTAATTCTATAGAGACTTCAAGACACCACATGTAGATGCTCATCAAAATAATGCCATACGTTAGTATAACAATAAGATGATATTTCCTCCTTAAAGACTATAATTAAAATGTATGGCATGAAAAAGAACTAGAATGTCAAAGATTAGACAATGTTGTAAGATAGATTGGAGTGCAGAATTCGACCCTCTTTTAAGTCTCTGAATCAGGGTGCTGAAGTTGTTACTCTCCACTGTGTCCAATTATGGCTTAAACCTAGTGGAGAATCAGTGCCCCACAGTCTTAAGGTCTTTTAGAATCACATAGAATCAAAAAATCATGAAAAAATTTAAGAGGAGATAAAAAATTCTTACAAATTATGTAAGTATGATAGGTAAATATAACATGACAAGTGGGTGGGTTCCATAGAGTTTTACAATATTAGAACTACTGAAAATTAGTTATACCTACAAATTGCTTGTCTTAAGATTCATAGAAATCATAGAAGATTAAGGTTTGAAGAGACCTTAGGAGGTCATCTAGTCTAACCCCCACTCAAAGAAAGACCAACCCCAACTAAGCCCCAGACAGGGCTTTGTCAAGCCGGGCCTTAAAAACCTCGAAGGATGGAGATTCTATCACCTCCCTAGGTAACCCATTCCAGTGCTTCACCACTCTCCTAGTGAAATAGTTTTTCCTAATATCCAACCTAAACCTACCCCACTGCAACTTGAGACCATTGCTTCTTGTTCTGTCATCTGGTACCACTGAGAACAGCCAAGCTGCATCCTCTTTGGAACCCCCATTCAGGTAGTTGAAGGCTGCTATCAAATCCCCCCCCGCCCCACTCTTCTCTTCTGCAGACTAAATAAGCCCAGTTCCCTCAGCCTCTCCTCATAAATCATGTACCCCAGCCCCCTAATCATTTTTGTTGCCCTCCACTGGACTTTCTCCAATTTGTCCACATCCTTTCTGTAGTGGGGGCCCCAAAACTGGCCTCACCAGTGCCGAATAGAGGGGAACAATCACTTCCCTCGATCTGCTGGCAATGCTCCTACTAATGCAGCCCAATATGCCATTAGCCTTCTTGGCAACAAGGGCACACTGCTGACTCATATCCCACTTCTCATCCACTGTAATCCCCGGGTCCTTTTCTGCAGAACTGCCTGCTTAGCCAGTCAGTCCCCAGCCTGTAGCAGTGCATGGGATTCTTCTGTCCTAAGTGCAAGACTCTGCACTTGTCCTTGTTGAACCTCATCAGATTTCTTTTGGCCCAATCCTCCAATTTGTCTAGGTTAGTCTGGACCTTATACCTACCCTCCAGCATATCTCTCTCTCCCCCCAGCTTAGTGCCATCCGCAAACTTGCTGAGGGTGCAATCCATCCCATCATCCAGATCATTAACGAAGATGTTGAACAAAACTGGCCCCAGGACCAACCCCTGGGGCACTATAGTGACCAGTGTCCGGTTTTCGACCGGAACACCTGGTCGAAAAGGGACCCTGGCGGCGCCAGTCAGCACCACCGACCCAGTCATTAAAAGTCCAGTTGGAGGTGCTGTGGCGCTAAGGGAGGCTAGTCCCTGCCTGTCCTGGCATCATGCTGTGCCCCAGAAGCGGCCAGAAGGTTTGGCTCCTAGGCGGGGGGACCACGGGGCTCTGCGTGCTGCTCCTGCTCCGAGCACCAGTGGGAGCTGGGGGGGGGAACGGCGGCAGTGCCTGCGGGCGAGAGTGGTGTGCGGAGCTTCCTGGCCCCCCAGGCTAGGACCTGGCCCTGCTGGCTGCTTCTGGGGCGCACGCAGCATGGTGCCAGGACAGGCAGCCAGCCTGCCTTAGTCCTGCTGTGCCACTGACTGGGAGCCGCCCGAGGTAAGCATGTGCCCCAACCCACGACCCTGCCCCATCCCTGAGCCCCGGCCCAAACCCGGAGCATCCTCCTGCACCCTAGCTCCTCATCCCCGTCCCCACCCCAGAGCCCTCACCCGTCCTGCA
Organism: Trachemys scripta elegans; assembly: GCF_013100865.1. Taxonomy (NCBI): domain Eukaryota; kingdom Metazoa; phylum Chordata; order Testudines; family Emydidae; genus Trachemys; species Trachemys scripta. The sequence goes on along the minus strand of NC_048302.1, from coordinate 77,495,418 downwards.
CCCCAACCCCAGCACAGAGCCCCCTCCCACACCCTGAATCCCTCATCCCCAGCCCCACGCCAGAGCCCTCACCCCCTCCTGTAACTCAACCCCCTGCCTCAACCCGCAGTGCCTCCCGCACTCTGAATATCTCGGTCCCACTCCCCAGCCTGGAGCCCCCTCTTGCACCCCAAACCTCTCATTTCTGGACACATCCCCAGTTAGAGCCCTCACCCCCTCCCGCACCCCAATCCCCTGCCCCAGACCAGTGAAAGTGAGGGAAAGTGGGGGAGAGCGAGCCACCGAGGGAGGGGGAATGTAGTGAGTGGGGGTGGGGCCTCGGGGAAGGGACGGGGTTAGGGTGTTTGGTTTTGTGCAACTAGAAAGTTGGTAACCCTATGGTGCACTCCGCTTGATACTGGCTGCTAACTAAACATGGAGCCATTGATCACTACCCATGGAGCCCGATGATCTAGCCAGCTTTCTATACACCTTATAGTCCATTCATCCAGTCCATACTTTTTTAACTTGCTAGCAAGGATAATGTGGGAGACTGTATCAAAAGCTTTGCTAAAGGTTCTTTCATTCCTACCTGCCAAAGTGACATTTTTAAATTATGAATGTCATTATTGATTGATCTTTTTTTCTCCTAGGTTTAGCTTGCCAATTCCTTGAACCCACATTTCTTGTACCTGCTATAAAATCTGTAGCAGACATTTCAATCTTATTTTATCGATTTGTGAGGAAGATGTCAACATTATAAAAGTGGTGATTATGATGCCATAGTTAGGGTTGCCTCATACCCCTATTTCAACCCCTATTTTCATGGATAAATAACTAAACAATAGTTTGCTTTTTATAGCATCTTCCACACAATATCAAAGTGCTTTACAAACAACTAAGCTTCCCAACATCACTGTGAAATAGTGACATATTGCCATTCTGATTATATACATGGGGAACCTGAAGCAGAGAGAGGTTAAGTAATTGGCTGAGTGTTACATGGGAAATTTGTGTCACAGTCAGAAGAAGAAACTAGAACTCCTGGCTGTCAGACCCACAATACCAGCCTTCCTCACCTTTCTATATTTATGGGCCTGAGGCAGGTAGATGGAGCCTCTGTGATTATTGGACTATGACATGGATATGGACTTCTTGAGCTCTGCAGCCTTGAATATTACTCCTAGTTCTGGAAAATGTAAAGAAAATACTTTCTCTGCACCAGCACAAATGTCAGAATAGGCATTCTGCAGCTCCTCCCTTCAAAGCTGGCTCTTCATCTATGGCAATTAGCTTCTTGGGAAACAGGCATCCTAATGGAGGGAAGAGTTCTTCCCTCAGTTTGTGAAAAATCAGTGAATTTAGGAGCAATTCTGACACGGCCTAAGCTAAACATATAGGCTCCATGACTGTTAGCTCCATTTTGATGGTAAGTCAGGAAGAAGAGAATGGGATGATCCAGCATGAAGGCTATAAGAGGTACAATGATTGTGTTGGAAGGAACAGATAAAGGGCTCAATTATGCTCTCTTGCTGACACCAGAAAGTTGCAACAATCTAACTTAAAGTGGCTTTTAAACTGATTTAGTTAAACCTGTGCAAACCACTGTCTGAACACACACATTTGGGTTTAAGAATGGTTTATTTTGGCTTAGCTTAAACAGATTTCCAATCAACTAAACCGCGATAAGCCTGGTTTACACAAAATAGATTGTCTGAACAGGGGTTTGCACAGGTTTAACTAATCTATTTAAAAAACACAAACTGTTCAACTTTCTTGTGTAGACTAGGCCTTAGTTACACCAGAGCAACCCCACTGAAGTAGTCATCTTGTGGAGATGTTTTATGCAGCTAATGCAAATTGGCCCAACAACCACCCATTGCAGTAGAGTTACCCAAGTATAACAGAGATTTTAACCTTCGTGCAGCATTGACTGCATAAATCACTGTCAGATAAACGCACATCAGCCTATGTATGAAACTGATGAAGTCATATGAAATGGAATAGAAAACAGTCTAAACACAGTTTTACTCATTTTTCAAAACCTATTTCAATAGTTGTTTACCTGAGACACTAGCAGTGAAATAAATGATCCATTTCAATCCTGGAGGTAAATTATATGTATTCTGTAGCCAACCACAAAACCGCTCTCTTTTTTTTTTTTTCAAAAACTAATTTACGTTTAATTAATTTTATCATTTAATTATTACTGAATTTCAATAGAATATTATGCAATAAAATTCATATGTGAAAGTGAAAAAAAGGAGGAGATGGGCAGAGAGACAAAGATATAAATTAGTTTATTATATAACATGTATGATAATTATTTAATGCTTTGCAATTTTGGGTTTAATTCAAAAAGAATGAGAAAAGTAGATGAAATATCTACAAAAGAAAGTAATTTGTTATACATTTCATATGATATCATATGATATCCGTTTAGTAACGGTTAAACTACTGAGACCCAACCACTAGCCACTCATCTAAGGAAAAAATTGAGGTTTTCATTTGATAAATATTAGGCTTATAACATTAGCAGAAAAGACATGGCAGAATGGGCTTCTCTATGGGCTAGCTGCTCCAGTACAAGCCCACTGGGGACTCTGAGTATGTCTCTGGTTGCTAGTCTTCACTGAAGTTCCTGCTGCCATTAGCTGTTCACTCAGGAGTTTTGGGTCGGGGAGTTTGGGAGGGATTCTTGTCCTTTTTCTCTAGCAGTAGGACCATTAGGAAGAGAAAACAACAATAACTACGGAGGCAGTAGTAGAAGTAACCCAAGGAGGAGAGGAGACAAAGAAGATGGTTGGATGCAGAAGCCCTGGGATGCACAGCATCCTTTAGTGGATATCTGATGGAAGCTACTTATATAAGAAATGTCACCTGATAGAGCTCATGGCAGGGAAGATCCAAGGATTAGAGATGCGGCTGGAGATAATGATGGTATTCAGATGAGAATCTGAAGCTATAATGCATGACAACTCAAGATTTACTGACACCTGCCAAACAAAAGAATCACAGACGTGCTGCAGAATGTATACGTTTACTTCGTGAAAACAGACCAACCAGTAATATTTATATTTGGAACTTTAAAAGGTCTGAGGGCAGCCTGTCAGAAGGTGAGGGTGACTACTTCCCTCATTTTCCAAAGCTTAAAGTAACTGTTCGCACAACTGACTGAGAACACAAATGCAAAGCGGGAAGCATTAGCAAAAACTGGGAATTATTCAAGGATCACCAATTGGATCCATAATTCCAAAAAACATGACAAAACTTATGAGTGACAAGAAGCCATTATTGTTAAAAAGAGACATAGAAATGGAGATAAAACACTATATATATATATAAAGGGGGAAGTAGATGGCAACTGATAAAAGAAGCTAAAGTAATCAATTAAATATACCCAATAGAATTAAAGACAATAATAAAGCATTTTTAAATATATTAAGAATTAAAAAAGCTCTATGTCAGATATAGGTCCATAGCTAGATATAGATGCTAAAATTGTAACTGAGGCAGAAAAGGCAGAAACATTCGATAGATATTTCTGTTCTGTACTTGGAACAAATCAGGAGGATGCATCTATCCCATATGATCCTGTGGACATTTTGATTAATAAACTTGCATTGTGTGGAAGTTTAAATTTTTTATGTTTAAAGTTTAAATAGAACTAATAGGACATACGTTAGATGGACAAAAAATCTGATTCATGGGTAGATCTCAATATGTAGTTGTTAATAAGGAGGGACCATCTCTATCAGACTTCCCTAGGGAATAGTTCTTGGCTATTTAATATTTTTACAATGACCAAGACGACCTTTTAAAAATTGATGTTGGTAACATTTACAGATGATACAAAAATAGGTGGGGGTAGTAAATAATGAGAACAGATTACTTTACAAAGTGACGTGAGCAGTCTGATTAATTGGTCTCAATTCAACAAAATGCCTATCATATTTGGTACGCCCCATCAGACAGTCTGTCTGATTTGTTGTCGTATGTTGTATACCTAGCTTGTAAGCTCTTTGGGCAGGAAGTGTAATTTTGCTCTGTGTACAACATCTAGCACAATGGTCCGTGACCTTGAATGAAGCTCAGACGTGCTATGATAATACAATTAATAATAAACAATAATACTAAAAAGGGAAATATCAGGTAGAAATAGGCAAGAAGTCCTCCCTCTACTGGCACTAGGTACTTAGGATACTGTGATGTTTAAAGAGCTCAACTTATTCATCTTATCAAAGAGAAAGCTAAGAGTTCACTTGAGCACTGTGTATAGGCACTTACAGATTAAAAAAGTATCAGACAGTGGGAACCTTCTCAACTTTACTAACAAGGGCATAACAAGATCCAGTAGCTGAAAGTTGAAGTTAAACAAATTCAACATTGAAATAAGACACAATTTCCTAGCTGTGAGTGTAATTAAACATTGGAACAGCTTATCAGAGGAGCCAGTGGACTCAGTGTAGCTTGTAGTCTTTAAAATGAGATTAGCTGTTTCTAAAATATATGCTTTAATCCAGGTTCTTTGAGAAACTATGAGCCTTTGTGTACAGGGTCGGTCTCAGGCCGTTCATCCCCTTCTTTCATGTGTCATGGGAATAATATGATCATCTGATATCCTCCACGAGCTCATAATGCTTGCATCTACGCATTAAGATAATGATTGCAATCAAATCTCGTGTAACGGGGTCTCAAACAATTGCCTATGGGGGTCACCAGGGAATTCCCTCTCCTCCCTGAAGCACAAGTGGCCACATGTATTCTTGGTTTATTTTTTTCACCTTCCTCTGAGAGAGTGTCTTCACAACAGTTACCTTGAATTATAACTCGAATGTTACTCTTAACCCCACTCCTGTCTGCACACAAAAATCTCTAATTTATATTAAAGTGGTGCTTTAAGCTAGAGCTAGCTGTCCTGTCAGGAAAGGTGGAATGGGTGGTCTGAAACTTGAGCCATGCTGCGGCTGCAGATAATAATGCAGTGACAATGCAACAGCTCAAATTACAACAACTCTTCAGTAGCTAATCCAAACATTCTGTGCTGCCAATCAAATCACTGTGTAACTCTAGTCTTGTTTTGCAGACAGCTCAAGTGTAGCAACTCAAGACTAATAACTGAAGATAACTGTTACAGTGAAGACAAGCTCTATTACATTAGAGATTGGCCACAGCTGGAGACAGGGCACCACATAAAATGAACTAGTGTTCCAAGCTGGGACAGAGAATCCTCCTTCTTAGGTGCCCGGTAGGTGGGTCTTGCCAACATGCTCAGGGTCAAACTGATTGCCATATTTAGGGTTTGGATGTTATTTTCCTCCAGATCTGATGAACAGGAACCTTGGGAGCTTGTCTTCCTCTGTAGCAAGGGGTGTGGATCCCCTGCCAAGATCATCTGGGCATATTCCACCTAATGAATTCCCTGCCACTGCAAAACCTCAGGCACAGGTGTCACTTCAGTCTCTTATGTTCTCTGCCTGTGGCACACAATAGTTTAGACTAAACAATTGCATTAGGCACAATACAGAGGTATTTTGGTGAAATTAAAGGTCCTATGAAATACAAGAGATCAGACTAGGTGATCTAATGGACCCTTCTGGTTTGAAATCTATTAAATCTAGTTAATTAACAAAAAAAAGTTAAAAGTGGTTTCAAATAAGTCACCTTGCACTGACTTCTATTAACTTCTGTGATTACAATTAAATATTCCTATAAAATTAGGGTTGTCAAGCGATTAAAAAAATTAATCGCGATTAATCACACAATTAAAAAATGAATAGTGCGATTAATTGCACTGTTAATAATAGAATACCATTTATTTAAATATTTTGGATGTTTTCTAAATTTTCAAATACATTGATTTCAAATACAACACAGAATACAAAGTGCTCACTTTCTATTTATTTTCTAATACAAATATTTGCGCTGTAAAAAACAAAACAAATAGTATTTTTCAATTCAACTAATACAAGTACTGTAGTGCCATCTGTTTATCATCAAAGTTGAACTTACAAATGTCAAATTATATACAAAAAATAACTGAATTAAAAAAAAACAATGTAAAACTTTAGAGCCCACAAGTCCACTCAGCCCTACTTCAGACAGTCACTCAGACAAACAAGTTTGGTTACATTTGCAGGAGATAATGGTGCCCGCTTCTTGTTTACAACGTCACCAGAAAGTGGTGTCAACAGGCGTTTGTATGGCACTGTTGTAACCGGTGTCGCAAGATATTTATGTGCTAGATATGCTAAAGATTCATATGTCCCTTCATGCTTCAACCACCATTCCAGAGGACATGCATCCATGCTGATGACGGGTTCTGTTCGATAATGATCCAAAGCAGAGTGGACCGATGCATGTTCATTTTCATCATCTGAGTCAGTTGCCACCAGCAGAAGGTTGATTTTTTTTTTGGTTGTTTGGGTTCTGTAGTTTCTGCACTGGAGTGTTGCTCTTTTAAGACTTCCGAAAGCATGCTCCACACCTTGTCCCTCTCAGATTTTGGATGGCACTTCAGATTCTTAAACCTTGGGTCGAGTGCTGTAGCTATCTTTAGAAATCTCACATTGGTACTTTGTGTTTTGTCAAATCTGCAGTGACAGTGTTCGTAAATCAAACAACATGTGCTGGGTCATCATCCGAGCCCTATATTTATATAACATGAAATATAGGGCAGAATGAGGGTGTGGAAGCAGAGACAAGGGTAAAACAGAGCAGGGGACATACAATTCTCCCCCAAAGAGTTCAGTCACAAATGTAATTAATGCACTATTCTTTTAACGAACATCATCAGAATAGAAGCATGTCTTCTGGAATTGCGGCGGACGCATGAAGGAGCATATGAATGTTTAGCATATCTGGCACATAAATACCTTGCAACGACAGCTACAAAAGTGCCATGCAAACGCCTGTTCTCACTTTCAGGTGACATTGTAAATAAGAAGCAGGCAGCAGTATCTCCCACAAACATAAACAAACTTGTTTGTTTGTCTTAGAAATTGGCTGAACAAGAAGTAGGACTGAGTGGACTTGCAGGCTCTAAAGTTTTACATTGTTTTGTTTTTGAATGCAGTTATGTAACAAAAAACCTACATTTGTAAGTTCAGCTGTCATGATAAAGAGATTGCACTACAATACTTGTATTAGGTGAATTGAAACATACTATTTCTTTTGTTTTTTACAGTGCAAATATTTGTAATTAAAAATAAATATAAAGTGAGCACAGTACACTTTCTATTCCGTGTTGTAATAGAAATCATTATATTTGAAAATGTAGAAAAACATACAAAAATATTTAATAAATTTCAATTGGTATTCTTTTGTTTAACAGTGCAATTAATCATGATTAATTTTTTTTGAGTTAATCGTGTGAGTTAACTGTAATTAATCGACAGCCCTATATAAAATGTATTTCTTTCCTCTGTAGCTTGTGTGAATGACCCACAAAAATAATAGAGAAGACAGTTACTTTTCTGTAACTGGTGTTCTTCGAGATGTGTTGCTCATGTCCATTCCACAATAGGTGTGCATGCTTGCCACGTTCGCCAGTGCCAGAAGTTTTTCTCTTAGCAGTACCCGTTGGGGAGCGCCCCTAGCGACCCCTGGAGTGGCACCACCACGGTGTGGTATAATGGGCGCTGAGCACTCCCCCCCACCCTCAGTTTCTTCTTGCCAGACAACTCCGACAGAGAGGAAGGAGGGCGGGATGTGGAATGGACATGAGCAACACATCTCTAAGAACACCAGTTATGGAAAGGTAATCTTCTTTGAGTGATTGCTCATGTGCATTCCACAATAGGTGATTCCAAGCTATATCTGTTGGAGGTGGGTAGGAGTTCACAGACATTCGGGATGGAGCACTGCCCTGCCAAACCCGGCGTCCTCCCTAGTCTGAGAGACGATCATATAATGTGAGGTGAATTTGTGGACCAATGACCATGTGGTAGCCCTACAAATGTCCTGAATAGGGACGTGAGCCAGAAAGGCAGCCAACAAGGCTTATGCTCTAGTTGAGTGCACCCTCACAATCGGCGGTGAGGGAACTCCTGCCTGGTCATAACAAGTTCGGATACACGAAGTAATACAGTTGGAAAGCCGCTGAGTGGAGATCGGCCGACCTTTCATGCGTTCGGCCGTGGTGATGAACAGTTTTGAAGACTTCCTGAATGGTTTTGTATGTTCTAGTAAAAGGCCAGAGCCCATCTCATATCTAGCATGTGGAGGTGGCGCTCCTCACTGGACGCGTAGGGCTTGGGACAGAGCACCGGCAGAAAAATGTCCTGGCCCATATGATAGGCGGAGACCATCTTAGGGAGGAACGAAGGATGTGAGTGGAGCTGGACCTTATCCTTATGGAATACCATGTACTGGGGTTCGGAGGTCAGGGCCCGGAGCTACGAGACCCTTTTAGCAGACATGATTGCCACAAGAAAGACTACTTTCCATGAGCGGTGTGACCAGAAGCATGTAGCAAGCAGCTCAAATGGAGGTCCAGTTAGCCTGGCCAGCACCAAGTTTAGGTCCCACTGAGGGACTGGGGGGTCTAACATACAGAAAGAGGCGATCCAAGCCCTTAAGGAATAGATCGGTCATGACATGAGAGACTATTGTGTGGGCCTGCACCGGTGGGTGGAAGGCTGATATGGCTGCCAGGTGCACCTTGACGGATGAGGGCGGTAGGCCCTGGGCTCTAAGATGAAGGAGGTATTCTAGTATAAGCTGAATCAGGGCAGCCACTGGTGAGACACCCTGATCAGCGGCCGACAGGGAAAACCGAGACCATTTTGCCTGGTAGGCGTGACGCGTGGAGGGCCTCCTGCTTTCCAGGAGGATGCGCTGGACCCCTTACAAGCAAGTCCTCTCCTCCTGGCCTTGAGCAGCCACGCTGTGAGGGCTGCCAGGTTGGGGTGGAGGAGGTGACCTTGGTCCTGGGAAAGCAGGTCCGGGCGGGTTGGCAATGGCCATGGCAGGGCAACTGCCAAGCTTGTGAGAGTTCCGTACCAATGCTGCCTGGGCCACACCGGGGCGATCAAAAGGACACGGGCCCTGTCCGTCTTTATCTTTTCCAAGACCTTGCCAATCAGTGGAATCGGGGGAAAGGCATAGAAAAGCTGATCCGATCAGGACAGAAGGAAAGTGTCGGAGATAGCGCCCATGCCCAGCCCTCTCCTGGAGCAGAAACGGGGACATTGGTGGTTCTGCCAGGTTGCGAAGAGGTCCACTTGGCAAGTGCTCCAAGTTCGGAAAATCCTGTGCACCACCTCCGGGTGCAGCGACCATTCACGGTGAGAGGAGAAGTCCCGGCTCAGCCAATCTGCCCGAGAGTTTTGGATGCCTGGTAAATCATGGGCTTCCAAGTAGATATCGTGGGCTATGCAGAAGTCCCACAGCCTGAGGGCTTCCTAGCACAGGGCTGAGGAGCGGCCCTACCTTGCCTGCTGATGTAGAACATCGAGGCTGTGTTGTCCATGAGAACCCTGACCACTCTGCCTGCTAGGTACAAGCGAAAAGCCATGCATGCTAGATGGCCAGCCCTGAGCTCCTTGACAATTATGAGCAGGGCCAGGTCTTCTGCGGACCACAGACCTTGGGTCTGGAGGTTTCCCACATGGGCTCCCCACCTGAAGTCCAATGCATCAGACACCAACTCTACAGTTGGGGGCCAGCCCCCTGAACTGGACCCCTTGGAGCATGTTCCCCAGGGAAGACCACCAGCGTAGGGAGGCTATTACAGGTTTGGGCACAGTGAAGACTTTGTCCATCTTGTCTCTGGACTGGGAGAATACTGAGGCCAACCAGAGCTGAAGGGCCGCATCCTGAGTCATGCACGCCGACATATGACCCAGGAGTTGGAGGCATGTTCTGGCAGTTGTCACGGGAAACCTCGTGACCATATCAATGATCATATCAATGAACTCTATGCATTGCATCGGTACTAATGTGGATTTGGTGTTTACCAGCAGCCCCAGTGTGGTGCACGTGGACAGGAGGAGTGTTATGTGATCCTGTACCTGTGACCTGGAGTTGCCCTTGACCAGCCAGTCATCGAGGCAGGGAAAGATCTGGACCCCCCCGATGCCTGAGGTAGGCCGCTACCACAGACATACACTTTGTGAAGACTCTAGGAGACGTCGATAGGCCAAACGGGAGGACAGTGAACTGGTAGTGCTCCTGTCCTACTGTGAAGCAGAGGAAACACCTATGGCCCTCGAATATATGAATGTGGAAGCACGTGTCCTGTAGATCGAGGGCAGCGTACCAGTCTCTGGGATCCAGGGAGGGGATGATGGAGGCCAGAGAGACCATGAGAAACTTAAGCTTTACCATGTACTGGTTCAGGCCTCGCAGGTCCAGGATGGGCCTGAGCCCCCTTTTGGCCTTTGGGATAAGGAAATAGTGGGAGTTGTACCCCTTGTATCTGAACTCTGCCGGCACCACCTCCACCGCTCCTAAGCAAAGGAGCCGCCTCACCTCTTGCTTGAGTAAGCTCTCGTGAATGAGGTCCCTCAAGAGGGATGGGGAGGGAGGGTAGGTAGGTGGATGGGGTAGAAAGAAACTGGGTATAGCTCTGGGAGACAGTGTTGAGGACCCATTGGTCCAAGGTCAGCCATGACCATTCCAGGAGGAAAGTACATAAGTGGTTGGAGAACGGAAGGTCGGGTAGGTCCCTGGTACAAACTGGTAAGTCGTCACTGGATGTCCCATCAAAACTGGCACTTACCCGCCTGCTTGCCCTTAGAGGGCCCAGGCTGGGGCGCAGGCTGGGATTGCCATTGTGGGTGCTTTTTATAGTCCCTTGATTCTTTATGAGGGAGCTCATATCTGGAGTGGGTGGCCTGACTGGGAGCTTGCTGCGGTTTGAATTTGGTCCTTGCCGAGGCTGGAACATAGAGACCGACGGTCTTTAATGTCGTGCGGGAGTCCTTAAGACCGTGTAACTTCACGTCTGTTTGTTCCACAAATAGGGCCTCGACATTGAATGGGAGGTCCTGCAAGGAGTTCTGTGCCTTGCTGGACAACCCAGAAAACAGAAGCCACAACGCTCTCATCATGGACACCACGGAGGCCATAGATCATGCAGCCACATCCACAGCATCCGAGGCTGCCTGAAGGGCTGCCCTGGAGGCAGCTGTGCCCTCCTCAACCAGAGCCTTAAACTCCTTTTTATCATGCTCCTAGAGGGAGTCCGCAAATCTGGGCATTGAGCCGCACAAGTTGAAGTCATATCTGCCCAGCAGGGGTTGGTGGTTTGCCACCCTCAGTTGGAAGCTCAAGGATGAATAAATTTTCCTACTGAATTAATCTAGTCTCCTCGAGTCCTTGTTCTTAGGGGTAGGAGCGGGTTGACCTGATGCTCCTTATGGTTGACCGCTTCGACCACTAGAGAGTTGGGGGCAGGGTGGATATATAGATACTCGTGCCCCTTGGCGGGCACGGAATACTTCCGTTCTGCCCTCTTAGAGATGGGGGGCAAGGAAGCCGGGGTTTCCCACAAGGCATTTGAGATCTTTGCCATTCCTTCATGGAGTGGGAGAGCCACCCTGGCCGGTGCTGTAGCTGAGAGGACATCGAAGAGGGAGTCCGATGGTTCCTCCACCTCCTCAGCTTATAGATTGAGGCTTGATGCCACTCTTTTCAAAAGTTCCTGTGGGCTTTCGTGTCCTCCTGTGGGATGGGAGGAGGAGGAGGAGCTGTGATTGCCTCATCGGGGGAGGATGAGGATGGGGGTGCGGTGCTCTGCGTCCCCGCTGGTGCCACAGGTCCCACCACTTGGTCTTCTTCTAAGTGAGGGACTGGGGATGAGTGCTCCACTGACCCTTTTCTGGGAGGCTGGGAGAGGAAGTCCGACAGTCTTTCCGAGGCTCCAGCCTCCAAGCAAGCCACCACTGGGGGCTGTATCGGGCCAATTAGTACCATGGCGCTGGCCAGGGAGGCTGGTGCCACTGCACCTGCTGTGGCACCGTCGGAGCGGACTGCCCCGCCTGACTCGCCTAGCCCACTGACTTTCGACTTTGAAGGGAGGCCAGGCTGGCATACAATCTACCGCTATCTCTGAATGGGGACGAGCGATGGTGTCCCGAGCGGTGCTGAGCACAAGACCGTGATCACGGCATGTCACATGACTTAAAGCCCAGGGTGCGGGGCATGCCCCGACCCAGGCCCACTTAACTATTCTAAGTAAACTTTTTTTTTTTTTGGGTAACTGCAGGTACTAACTATGAACTAAACAAAGTCCAAAGAGGGAAAGCTACAGCAGAGCTGGAGCACAGCAGTTCTGAAGCACCTTCACTGGCGGCAAGAAGGAACTGAGGGTGGTGGGAGCGCACAGCGCCCCTTATACTGTGCCATGGTGGCACCACTCCAGGGATCACTCGCTCCCCTACGGGCACTGCTAAGGGAAAATCTTCCGGCACCGGCGCACATGGCGAGCATGCACATCTATTGTGGAATGCACATGAACAATCACCCTCGAAGAAGAAACCGATTCACTAACTACTTATACCAAGAAACAGTGAAACTTCTTTTAGCTAAACTAATTTGATATATATGACAATAGTATATGATAAAATTCTGAAGTGCTATTTTTAAGTTGAGGTTCCCCTTTAACTTTTGAATTTCCAGGATTTTGTCCATTTATTCAATAGTTTGATTTTCTTTTTGGTGATTATATCTGCATGTGTGTAGATAAATATAATAATCCAGTCACCAATAAGGGCCTAAATGCCTTATAATTGCATTTTACAATTTACAAGGGCAACTATAAACCTAATTATCTTTGGAAAAGTTTTTCCAATATTTTTACACTCAAGTTTTATAGAGTTCATTATTATTTATCATTTGTATTATCATACCACCTAGAAACACTAGTTATGAACCAGAACCCCATTGTGCTAGGTGCTGTGCAAACAAGGAACAGAAAGTTGGTCCCTGCCCCCAAAGAGTTTACTATCTAAGTATAAGACAAGAGGCAACCGACACAGATATACAGGGGAGTACAAGAAAACAAATAGACAATATTGGTCAGCATGACAAGCTATGGTCTCAGCATACCAGCAGTCTAACCATTGAAAGTATTTTGTAGGCATCATGGCAAAGGAGAGTTTTGAGGAAAGTTTTGGAAGATGATAATGAGTTTGTTTTGTGGATTATTTTCAGGGAGTTCCTCCCAAGCAGAAGGGTCAGCAAGGGAGAAAGCACAATGCTTTTTTTGAAAATGTAACAAGTTGGCATCATTGTCTGATCGAAGGCAGGAGTTGCCTTCTCAATAGCAAATTGGATTTTAAAAAGATGTTTTAAATGCAGAATTTTTATCAATAGCATTTTTAAAAGAAACAAACTAGAAAGCTATATACCTTCCAAAACATCTGAATTTGTAAAGATGAATGAAATAACTTTATATTTTATGGCATTTCTTTGAACCTCTGATTAAGATAAATGACTTTAGATCATAATTCTTCAATGTCACGTTGTTATAGTTCCCATCACCAAGATGTTTTAAAGGCTTTCGATTAATATTGCATGCCAGAACTGAAATTACATCCTTTGTCGTTTAGTTCTTAATGGTGCAAGTGATATCTATCAAGTAGTGTTTTATGAAGCATGTGTGATTTTTATTACAGGCTGTTTTCACAAATCTTTTTCAGGTTTCAGAAAGACAGTTCAGGGTTCATAATAAATATGCCAATTCTCAAATCTACAATGAAACTTAGATTCAACTGTGCTCATTAATAAAACAAGCAGCTCCCTAATTTGACTGTTTAATCTCATCTTAATATATCATATTATACATCAAAATAAATTATCTTAAACCCTGCAATTGTGTATCCGAACTACATCTTTAAAGAAAACAAAACCTGGACTCTTGGTACAAAATTATTACACACTATATTCACCGTGAGACAGCAGTTGCTCACCAAACATTAAAAATTAGGGCAATCACAAGCCACATTATAATGTGGAGGTGATGCACACAGAGACAAGTCTCAGCATACAATATTTCATCTTGATCCTAAGTGTGATGGAATCTGTAGTCTGTGACCCAATCTCTGTAAAACAAGATGAAGATGGCTGAAATTGCCACTATTAATGCAAATTAAGCACCAATAGGGCAAGCTACAAATGGGGTCTTCAAATTGGCCATTTCTGAGTAACTCTTGCTGCTTAACTGAGGCCATATAAGGGTATTAAACATTAAACTTTAGGGGACAATATATACTGAACAGGTTCCTCAAATATGTTCTTGTCCCTGGGCTCACAGAACTTTCCTTAAAACTACAAGCCATGAGGCAAATACATTGCAGGGAGAAATATTGCTCATTGTAACGAGGGCAAGTATTTCTCTCACAAATGGTGGGGAATGGAAAAAGAGAAGGATTTACTTCTTAAGGGTTCATTAAATGTTGTTTCCACTTCGTGTTGTTCACTGTGGAAACTGAACCAGCTCACTTTTAAAACATTTTTTCCATTAGCCGGAATCGATTCTTGAAGCATTCCAACACATCCACATCTAGCCAGCAACAGCTCCTTTAACCCCTTGTATCCAAATGTAGTGTACACTCAGTCAGTTAAATGTAACTCTGTTCATTTCAGTGTAGCAGGGTGATATATGCTCTCCTGTCCATAGGACCATATAAGAGCTACTTTACTGGTTGAAGATAAATCACCCATAAGGCATGGAAGGGGTGACAGAGCTAAGGCCAGTACAAACTCACCTGACCCAAAGAAAAGCAGATAATGCCCTTCCCATTCATGGGGCAGACATGTGAAGTGGAAAAATAAACAGATATCTTCCAGATTTAGGATTGATCTATGAGCTGTGGTGACACCAATTCAGCAGACAGCCTTCCTAGAAGTGATCTCTGGAGGCCATGAAGAATTTAAGCAGAAGGATAAAACAAGAAAAGTACAGAAATAGCAACCAAAATAAATGGAAATTTAATTTGTTGTGGTAGTAAATAGGGATTCTGCTAAAACAAAAACCAAACAAACCCCACTGATGCACTATGTGTAATAGTGACCCTGACTTTGGTTTATGCAGGTAAATCACAATTATATAACAACTTTTCACGGATAACCTTAATAGGGATTGAATGTGTGGATCCAGATTAGATTCTTGCTGTCATACTGCACATATTGTTACTTACTGACTAACCCACACAATAGTTAGCATCAGTATACAATATTATTTTAAGAGTTATTTTAGGACTTTGTGTCCATCAGATCAAATACTAACATGTTAAAATAATCTGTTTAGTTCTGATTATCACAGTAATTTACCCCAGGGTCAAACTGGGAAAAAATAACATACATAATGATACTTTTCAAAGCTCTGCTTGAGTTATCAAAATGAGATGCAACTCACATTGTGCAGGTGTTCAAAATATAATAATGCATGCTCTGCTGATCTCCTCTGACCTGGCTCCCTCATGGTGGGACTCAGATGTCTTGCAAGACTCCAGATCCAGCTCTCCCTCAGTAGGATTTCATATCCCCTAGTGGGTTCCTTGGGCTTGGTTCCCCATCAGCAGGGAAACAGGTAGTCCTCTCCCCCTTAATGGGAGCCAGAAGCCGGGGTTGGTTGCCATTAACAGTAGATGGCAAATCTTCATAATTGGGCCATCTCTCTCCTTTCTTAAATGCTTACATCAGCAGTAAGAAAGTTATTTTTAGGCTTCAATGCTGAGATCAGCAGGGACAGCTTATACTTCTCAGAGCCATTGTTTCAGTGGGTGGCAGACCTCATTCATAGAATCATAGAATATCAGGGTTGGAAGGGACCTCAGGAGGTGTTCTAGTCCAACCCCCTACTCAAAGCAGAACCAAACCCCAGACAGATTTTTACCCCACTTCCCTAAATGGCCCCCTCAAGGACTGAACTCACAACCCTAGGTTTAGCAGGCCAGTGCTCAAACTACTGAGCTATCCCTCCCCCCATAAAAATTAATGGAGATATCCTATCTCCTAGAACTGGAAGGACCTTGAAAGGTCATTGAGTCCAGCCCCCTGCCTTCACTAGCAGGACCAAGTACTGATTTTGCCCCAGATCCCTAAGTGGCCTCCTCAAGGATTGCATCAGTTACACTTGAATTCACATTTTGAAGGCTAGCTTCAGAACCACAGAACAGGCGCCATTGTAATTTACAAACAGAAGCTTAGATTCTGGAGCACAAAGTGACAAACTCCAGAAAAAGGTAACTGGCTTGCCAAACTGCTGACAACTGGTCTAAGTCAATCCTGAATTTACCTCACAAATATTTGTGAGCATAATTAGAAACTGCACGTGAAACCCAGGTTCAACAACTTTGATGATCACGTTGCCTGCTCTGACTGTCCACCACCTTATCTATATTTTAAATGAAGATGTTATGTTCTTTTGAATGCAACTTTTGGGATCTATGTATTCATTAAAGAAAGAAAATACCTTGCTTTAATTCATAATGTAAGACCATTTACTGAAGTTCCAACTCATGCAAAATGTCCACATATGGATATATGTACTTATTTCATACCACTTACTTAATGGGAGTGTTGCCAGAGTAAGGATTTCCTACTAACTGTGAGGTTTGACAAGTGATTACCTAACAGATGGTCTATCTTTTTCAAATATTAGGTATTTTTGTTTCTTCCTGGATATCACTAATGAAAAATGAGCTGTGATTTTTTGTGTGTCATGATTAAAATGAATATTAACAGTATAATCTTTTATAAACACAGATTACAACTAACACACCAAAACAATTTGATTTTATCCAAACACGCCCCACAAAAATCAGGAAAAAAATAGACAAGCGGAGACATGGTTCTTTGGAAAAAGAGAAGGTATTTGTGTTGAAATGTTGATGCTGGATCATTGTACAGAGATGGTAAAGATCCTTGGATCCCATATGGGAGGTCACTGTGCCCTAGTACTCTAAGGGGATTTGGGATAGAGGTCAGTGGATCCTAATTACGAAAACCCAGTGACGATTATCCTCTCTTTAGAGAGCCCATGGCACACAGAAGATACTGAGTAGCAATTATAGAGTCTCTGTGGCAGGATTCCTCACCTCCACTTCTCCCAAAAAAAGCACATGCTCATGTACTCAGGCTTGACAAGGTGAACAAGATTTTTCCCTGGAAAGGCACTTACTACTGAATACACACACACACAAATAATGAGCACTGAAATCCTCCTTAAACACAAATGTGCAACACACATAATCAATAACTAATCAATAATCACAGCTGATACAACCAGGGCTACAGCAAATTGCTCCTCCTGTGATGAGCAATGGCAAATTGGTTTTTGAAAGATCTTGAACTACTGTACCTGCTTTTCACTGGTGGGCCAGCTGTTCATAAAGGAGGAGCAGGAGATAAATTGACATGTAGGCCTCCAAATTCTTGAGAAATATAGGGTGAAATCCTAACCTATTGAAGTCAATGGGAGTTTTGTCATTGACTTTAATGGGGCCAGGAGTTCACCCATAACATTTTGTAAGTATACAGATCCAGTGGAGCTACTGAAAGACTTTGGAATCAGTTCACTGTGCTGTGAGCAAGTTCAGGAACAGGTTTTTGTTTGTGCATCTAGGGGAAGACAAAGCCAGACTAATAAAATCAGTGAAAGAGAAGAAGAGGAAGATGAGAAAGGAGAAGGGAAATGTAATACAACATAGAACTTTCAAGCAGAGATGGGTGAACTCATTTTATTTCATTTGAACTCACTCAACTATCTGGCATTCATGTTCTGTTTCAGACAGAATGAAAAAGGAGCATGAAAGATTAAAAACATGAAAAAACAGGGTAAAAGTGGCATAGAGTAAAAAACATTCAGAGAAAATGTGACAAGAACTGACTGGTTGAAAGAAAAAAATCCAATAAAAATGAGGATGTGTGTATTTAATGTAGAAGACCATCTTGGACCAACCAACCTTTTTGGGGGAGTCTGGGGATACTAGCCCCACTTTTTATGACTCTTCTTCCTAATGCAAAGCCTCACCCTAGTCCACTGAAATTAAAGACAGAACTCCCATTAGAGTTAGGGAGTAGGATTGGGTCCAAAATCAGAGATAATGGCACCTAAATAAACTGGTGAGAGAACAGATTTGTCTATAATACAGTACTTTCAAGTGTCTTAATAAAAACATGAGAGACAGAGAAAACATGAGACGGGGAGAGAGAAAGAAGGAATTGAGCCTCCAAAATAGTTCTTAAGTACTTTTTTCCCTCCTAAAAGTGTCAGGAGAAGAGGAAAGGAGGGGGAGGCCCCACAAGAGCATTCTGAAGAGCTATTGTTCTCTAATGACTTTAAGTAAGCTTCCCAGACTTACAGGTGAGCCTTTTTTTAAACATAAGAAAAAAAGCAATCTTGGTCTTAGTCAAATTTTCTCTATTCTAACAACAGGAGGTATCTGAGCCTCTAGCTATTATCTTTGGAAAATCGTGGGAGATGGGAGAGATTCCAGAAGACTGGAAAAGGGCAAATATAGTGTCCATCTATAAAAAGGGAAATAAAAACAACCCAGGAAACTACAGACCAGTTAGTTTAAATTCTGTGCCCGGGAAGATAATGGAGCAAGTAATTAAGGAAATCATCTGCAAACACTTGGAAGGTGGTAAGGTGATAGCGAATAGCCAGCATGAATTTGTAAAGAACAAATTGTGTAAAACCAATCTGATAGCTTTCTTTGATAGGATAACGAGTCTTGTGGATAAGGGAGAAGCTGTGGATGTGGTATACCTAGACTTTAGTAAGCCATTTGATACGTCTCGCATGATATTCTTACCGATAAACTAGGCAAATACAATTTAGATGGGGCTACTATAAGGTGAGTGAATAACTGGCTGGATAACCGTACTCAGAGAGTTGTTATTAATGGTTCCCAATCCTGCTGGAAAGGCATAACAAGTGGGGTTCCGCAGAGGTATGTTTTGGGACCAGCTCTGTTCAATATCTTCATTAACGACTTAGATATTGGCATAGAAAGTAAGCTTATTAAGTTTGCGGATGATACCAAATTGGGAGGGATTGCAACTGCTTTGGAGGACAGGGTCATAATTCAAAATGATCTGGACAAATTGGAGAAATGGGCTGAGGTAAACAGGATGAAGTTTAACAAAGACAAATGCAAAGTGCTCCACTTAGGAAGAAAAAATCAGTTTCACACATACAGAATGGGAAGAGACCGTCTAGGAAGGAGCACGGCAGAAAGAGATATAGGGTTATAGGGGACCACAAGCTAAATACGAGTCAACAGTGTGATGCTGTTGCAAAAAAAGCAAACATGATTCTGGGATGTATTAACAGGTGTGTTGTAAGCAAGACACGAGAAGTCATTCTTCCGCTCTACTCTGCGCTGGTTAGGCCTCAACTGGAATATTGTGTCCGGTTCTGGGCACTGCGTTTCAAGAAAGATGTGGAGAAATTGGAGAGGGTCCAGAGAAGAGCAACAAAAATGATTAAAGGTCTTGAGAACATGACCTATGAAGGAAGGCTGAAAGAATTGGGTTTGTTTAGTTTGGAAAAGAGAAGACTGAGAGGGAACATGATAGCAGTTTTCAGGTATCTAAAAGGGTATCATAAGGAGGAGGGAGAAAACTTGTTCACCTTAGCCTCTAAGGATAGAAGAAGCAATGGGCTTAAACTGCAGCAAGGGAGGTTTAGGTTGGACATTAGGAAAAAGTTCCTAACTGTCAGGGTGGTTAAACACTGGAATAAATTGCCTAGGGAGGTTGTGGAATCTCCATCTCTGGAGATATTTAAGAGTAGGTTAGATAAATGTCTATCAGGGATGGTCTAGACAGTATTTGGTCCTGCCATGAGGGCAGGGGACTGGACTCGATGACCTCTCGAGGTCCCTTCCAGTCCTAGAATCTATGAAAAACAATCAAGGGTAGTCAGATATCAATCCAAAGAACAAACTTTTTTCAATTTCTCAAAAGATGTAATCTGGGTTTCCTAAAAATCTGCCCTCCCGTTTTACCACATGATACAGGCAGTAATTTTGAAATCAGATATAAATTTTAAATTGCTAACCAATTAAAACAAATCCCATTTTCCATCTTGGATTCGTTTCAACTCGTGTAATTTAGCATATTTAACTGTAAATCTACCATCACCTAGCAATTTACCTAAATCAATGGCAACTCCAAAGGCAATCAGTGTGAAATTTAGTATTTGGAAACCAATAGAATTGATTTAAGTTGAGGTTTGTATGTTCTCAATTCATGTTCTGGGAGAGTTAGGATGGACCATGATATGGAGAACTGTTTTATCTTGAATGTACTGTAATAAAAAGGTAATAAATACATCTATTCTATACAAAACATAAACAATTACTGGGGCATAGGGGAGGGAATCTCACAAACCATTTCCTTAAAAAAGTTTGGGAACACACAAGTGTGCAACAAAAAAATCCTCTATTACTTATATTTAAAGCATCAGTCTTTTTAATAAATGAGGGGTTTTTTTGCCTTTTCCTTCTTATATTTTCAGTAGTTTGACCAGGTTTTAGTTGTATTATTGATCTCAACCTGTCTCCAGCAAGTGAAATTTTAAGTTTGAGGTTGAGCTGAACTATAAGCAAGTGTGGCTGAACCATGTAATAATATTAAGACTTTCCTTTTACTGAAACACCTCTTGTTCTAGGGCAGAGACTGACAAAAGACATAAAAGATAGAGAGATCACAATTCATGACTAAACTCTTTGATTTAAGCATCCAGCTGGATGAGACATGAGTAAAACCCCAACTGTATGGAAGCTAGATTAGCTCTTTTAAAAAAAATCTAAATAGGCACAATGTAAATCCTCTTCATGGTACAATGTGAAGGGATTAAGCCTCATTTGCAATGTCACTAGAATTGCAAGGACCAAGTACTGCAGGCTGGATTCCATGGCATTCCTGACTTGCAGACAACTACTCTGGCAAAGGAGGGTCTGCATTTTTTTTCTAAGATAAGTAAAAGCTAAATAAATTGATTTACCATCATTCCATGCTCCAAGGTAGAATGACAAATTCCACATAGTATTTTACAAGAAAATAAAATTAATTCTGATAGCATCCTAAAAGTAATTTATATTTCATGTCAAAGTCCTTTCTAAATAAACAGAATCTGAGTTCTCAAGTCATTTCAATTTGCACAAAGTGTGAGAATTCCCCTTAACACTAGATCTGTCATTCTAGTGACAAATTTGGGCAGCAGCTTCCTTGATTAGTAAATATACAGCACAATACAAGATGAGGCTGTTCACTGCACAGCAATTATGCTGCTGATGTTCATTTACAAGAGGAGCAATACTAACCGCAGGCAAAGATGACAAGACCATACACACAAACATAGAAATAGAAAATAAGAGCTGAGGTCCAGCAAAGCCCACCCTCTGCAATCACAGGGGAATCAACAGCATGGGAACCACCCATCAAACATAGTCCCTGCTCAGTGTCCCAACACATCACTCCCACTCTGCAAGTCCTAGCCAACAGGCCATAAACGAAAATTCCTTTTCTTTTGTCTGCTACTCTAACCCTAATGGTAATGACAAGCAACCACCATGTGGGAGAGATGTTGTTAGGAAGGAAACAGATGGTCTCAGATTGAGAAGTCTGGTATTTAACATGCTTTTGTAACTACTACCGATGGCTAAAAATAAAATTTTAGAGAGGGAGAATTGTCTTAGGAGACACTATTGGAGACCAGGCTTAAATTCTCAGAGATTATTTTCCGAAGCTGCCATCCCTCCCTCCTCACCCATTCGGGGCTCTGGGCTTCAGCAGCAGGGTGGGGAGATCTCAGGGTTTTAGCTCCACAGGGCAGGGGCACACCAGGGCTCAGGGCTTCAGCCCTGTGGTGAGTGCCAGGGCTCCTGTGGGTTTAAAAATATTTACCAGAGCCCCACTCCAGACAACTCCGGCTGAATTTAAGTCCCGACTAGAGAGGAAATCAGGAGATCTGGTTTTTATTCCAGGCTCTGCCAGAGGCTTGCAAGTCATAACTTTTCGGTGTTTAATTGTCCCCAGCTAAAAAATAGGTTAAAAATACACTTTCCTAACTTGCAGGGTGTTGTGGGAATCAATTAAATGTTAAAAAGCTATTAACACTCCCCAGATAAAAGGTGTACTATGGGCAAAATTCACACAGGTATTGAAGGTCTGCATAAATGTCTTCTGCATCACTTAAACCCTGCATTGCCTCTCCAATGCACCAAGGAATGCACTGAGTGATCAGGTATCCTGGGGGACTCTGCACCCTATGCATGCTGTGGAAAGGCGGCTCCCCGATTGTGCCATACGGGCTTTTATGAAAGGGACCATTAAGATACTCAGGCTACTAGTTTCATTCTTATGTGGAGCCCGTCGCCACACATGCAGAGGGTGTTTGGGGGTTGGGATGTGTGTGTAATCCACTCCACATTTCCCCTGAATCCCTGTGGAACTCCCACATACAGTCTAACTCCTTTGGCTTTGTGCAGGTGTATGTGTGCAAATTTCACCCTCAAAGTGCCTCACGGGATATCTATTGTTACATCAGGCTATCATATCTACCCCCAGGATAGACGAAGATCACAAATAAGGTGACTTTTCCAGCAAAAAATTGCAGTAAACTTACTGCATTACTGTATATTCTCAGGCAAATTAAATCTGTTAGGAGAATCACAGTTTGGAAATATACATTTTTAAAAGAATAAACACAAATAAATAGCGAAGACTTTAAAGCACATTAGTTGAAAGTTACCTCATGACAGTAAATTCTGTTAGAGGCCACTGACATGGGCAATTAGTAATGTGTCTGAAATCTGACTGTTTAAATAACTATCAACAACTCCATAACAAGTTAAAGTTATTTATGACAAGATGTACACAGTATACCAAGACAGCAGAAGAACAGATGAATTATGCAACCTATTTCTAAATTTGTAACAAACAGTATAAGACATCTATATACAAGAATAAATATTTTTAATTCACAAAAAAGTGTTTGGATTCCCCTGGTTTTTTATCTGCTAGGTACACCGCTGCCTTGATATAATGCCACCTGATATAACACGAATTCGGATACAACACGGTAAAGCAGTGCTCCGGGGGGGCGGGGCTGCGCACTCCGGAAGATCAAAGCCAG
The DNA here is from genome assembly GCF_013100865.1 of Trachemys scripta elegans. Taxonomy (NCBI): domain Eukaryota; kingdom Metazoa; phylum Chordata; order Testudines; family Emydidae; genus Trachemys; species Trachemys scripta. Next base: position 77,472,338 of record NC_048302.1, on the reverse strand, counting down.
TTCAATATAACGTAGTTTCACCTATAACGCGGTAAAAATTTTTGGTTCCCAAGGCCAGCGTTATATCGAGGTAGCGGTGTATATGTTTACACAATTGTTACAATTCAATAAATGAACTTAAATCAATCTATTATTTTTTGGAGTAAAGATAAATGAAATCCAGGCATACTTTTAAACTATGCTATGTAGGTACAGGCTATCAAAGACTTTTCAAATGCCTGCAGACCGAAGAGTCAACAGTGTTATTTTAATACACTTTTGGATAAAAACTGTTTCAGGGATGTCTATGACAGTAATGAAAATAGATGGCTGGGTCAGAATATTATTCCATGGCATCATTGTATACACAGCTGTCACGAGGTTTTGGAGCCTTGCTTGCAAAGAATTTTATGGATCCCAATGAGAAAGTGCTTTAAACCTTTCAAAAGAATTACAACTTGGCTGGACTCAGTAGATCCTAGTGTAACACATGACAAGCATTGTACACTCCCATCTGCAGTATCAAAGCTTTGATGACAAATCTGAGGAGTTTTCACAAGAGCCCGTTACTATACTTTAAGAACCAAAAAACATTGGAAACTAATGCATTCAATTATATTCACAGCAGATATAATTAACCTGTCTAGCTATTTATAGACTGAGCTATTAGTATAAAATTTTCAGTGAGTTGGAAAATAGTAAATTTTAATACTGTCTGATTAATACACCCTGTGTGTCAGACCCATGTCCTTGACCACTACTAAAATTCAAACAGGAAGTTATTGGGACAGATAATTAACACCTCTCTTGGGAGACAAGGGTGCTAAGCTTCCTTAAAACAAGTGGTCACCAGGTCCTTGGTTAAAAAAATAAAATACAGTTCTTGGCACCGAAACGCACCAATTATAGCACTGCTTCACTCTTTGTGTTGTAAGTCTGTGGCATGTTTATAGTCCAAGGGAGGAGAAATTTCCCACAGTGGTGTTTTAAAATTATTGGGTTCTGGCAAAAATGAAGTACAGGATTATAAATGGGGACTTCCTTCTACTCTGGACTCTATTTATCTACCTTAAGAATATATAGTGCCTATTACCAAAAGCCCAAAGCAAAAAGATATTTTTCTCTCCCCCTTCCAGCAGGATAGGGGCAGCCAGGAGACAACAATGGCTGTCAATGGCAAATTTTCCAAACTCTACAAATCATGCTTTTGCTGAAGAATTTTTTTTTTCTTCTACTCAAATAAGTATTACTTATTATAATTAAAACAAACTGTTAAAGATTTCAGAATGGTTATAGGTATAGTCACGTCATGATTCTCAAGCCCACAAATGTGTCAAATGAGAGCTTTTCCCAGATTCTCAAATGGATGCAGGAAAATGATGTAACATTGTAAAGTGTACGCCTACCTATGAATGCAAAACCTGCAGAGGCATGCACAAAGAGGTTAACTACATGCACAACTGTAAACTAAAAAATGGGAAACTGTGCTTATGTTGCAGAAAAAAAATATGAGGTTGCATATGTAATTTTGCATTGTTTAATTTGCAGTTTTGCCAACAACTACCAGTTTTATGTATGCAGTTGCAGGTTTGGCACTCACAGTTTAGGAGTTCAGTTTTGAATACAGTGCCCTAATTGTCAACTGTTAGGTGGGGAAATAGCCATTCCTCTGGTTTTTAAAATGTATTTCTTTGTATCTCTTATTTATATTTTTATTTATGTTGATGAAGTGAAAAAAAAAGAAATCTATGGCATTATAAATTATTTTGCTTTTATTACATCTTGATTCTGGAAACACACATGATTAACTTTAAGCCCATGAGAGTCCAATTAAATGTGTGTATACGTGTTTTCAGGATCAGGGACCAAGTCATTTAACATTTAACAGCTTTGTTGATGCTATCTAAGAGGTTCTGTAACAGCACAAGTCAAATACAGCTTCTGTCCAATGACATTACAGCTCTTTTTCCATAGCTTATAGCAGGTTTTTTAATATCAATTATATGAATGACCGTGTTCACACCTTGCAATTGTAAAGAGTTAACAAGGCAGGTGATGTGGTATCTTTTATTCTGTCCATCTGATCTACCCTTTCTCCAATGTTTTACAAAGGACAAACACAAAAACTTTGAGGTCAAAAGAACTTTGGTCAGAAACCTTTGTACATTATAACAATACCTTGAGACTGCAAAGAGACTCTAGGGGGCTGAGCGAACTTCCACTGAAGTCTTTCTAATTGACTTCGATAGAAGATGGATTAGGCCCTTGAGCTGTATACATATTATTTAATTTTTCTCAATTTAATGCTGCTACTTTTTTGAACTGCAGAATACACATCAAATTATCCTTGCTTTACATTGATATTTAAGTGGGATGACCTGAGTAATTACAAGCTGTCAGCCTGACATGGATCCCAGGCAAAATAATCAAATGGCTGATATGAGGCTTGGTTAATAAAGAATTAAAGGAGGGTAATATAAATAATGCCAATCAACATGGGTATATGGAAAATAGATCTTGTCAAACTAACATGATTTTTTTATGAGAATACAAGTTTGGCTGATAAAGGTAATAGTATTAATGTAATAGATTTCTGTAAGGCATTTGATTTGGTACCACAAAACATTCTGATTTTGAAAACACAAAATCTACATGGCACATATTAAATTGATTTAAAATGGCTAACAAACAGGACTCAATATGTAACTGTAATCAGGGAATTATCATCAAGGAGGGGCCCTGCAGGACCTGGTTCTTTGCCCTATGATATTTAAGATCACCTAGAAGTTTGGAAGAAAACTTAACAGCTTTACTGATAAACTCTTCAGATGACACAAAGATTGGGAGAGTGGAAATAATGAAGAGGACTGATACAAAGTGATCTTGATGGCTTGGTAAGCTGGAGGCAAGCAAACAATATGTATTTTAATATGGTCAAATGTAAAAGTCAGACATTTATGACAAAGAATGTAGTCTATCCTGGGGCTCTATCCTGGAAAGCAATGACTCTGAAAAGTATTCAGGGGTCATGGTGGATAATCAGCTGAACATGACTTCCCCATATTGAGTACGTGTATGGAGGTTATAGTACCTCTGTATTTGGCACTGGTGTGACCACTACTCGAATATTGTGTCCATTTCTGGTGTCCACAATTCAAGAATGATGTTGATAAATCGACGAGGATTCAGAGAAGAGCCACAAGAATGATTAATAGATTGGAAAACGTGCCTTATAGTAAAAGACTGAAAGAACTCAATCTCTTTAGTTTAACAGAGAAGGTTAAGGGGCCACTGGATCACAAACTACTAGTTCCTACATGGGGAACAGAACTTTGATAACAAAGGGCTCATCATTCTATCAGAGAAAGGTATAACACAATTCAAAGGCTGTAAGTTGAAGCCAGACAAATTCAGACTAGAAGAAAAACACTGGAACAACTTACCACGGGCTGCAGTGGATTCTCCATCATTGGAAAGTTTAAAATCAAGATTGGATTTTTTTTTTCTCAAAGACATAGACTCAGACTTTAAGGCCAGAAAGGACCATCATGATCATCTAACCTGACCTTCTGCATGCTGCAGGCCACACAGCATCACCCACCCAACTCCTGTAATAGACCTATAACCTCCATCTCAGTTACTAAAGTCCTCAAATCATAATTTAAAGATGTCAAGTTACAGAGAATCCATCATTTACACTAGTTTAAACCTGCTGCAAAGGAAGGTGAAAAACCCCAAGGTCTCTGCCAATCTGACCCGGAGGGAAATTCCTTTCCGACTTCAAATATGGCTATTAGTTATACCCTGAGCATGTGGGCAAGACCCATCAGTCAGACACCAGGGAAAAAATTTGCTCTAGTAACTCAGAGCCCTCCTCATCCAGTATCTTATCACCACCCATTGGGAATATAGGCTGCTAGCTGTCACAGATCGGATACATGCCACTGTAGGCTGTCTCATCATACCATCCCCTCCATAAACTTATAAAGCTCACTCTTGAAACAAATTAGGTTTTTTTGCCCACACTACTCCCCTTGGGAAGCTGTTGCAGAACTTCACTCCTCTGATAGTTAGAAACTGTTGTCTAATTTCAATCCTAAACTCACTGGCTGCCAGTTTATATCCATTTGTTATTGTGTCCACATCGCTGCAAAACTTAAATAAATACCCTCCCTCCCTGCTATTTATCCCTTTGATGTATTTATAGAGAGCAATCATATCCCTCTTTTAGCCTTTTTTGGTTAGGCCAGGGGCAGGCAACCTATAGCACGCATGCCAAAGGTGGCACGCGAGCTGATTTTCAGTGGCACTCACACTGCCCGGGTCCTGGCCACCAGGCCGGGGAGCTCTGCATTTTAATTTAATTTTAAATGAAGTTTCTTAAACATTTTAAAAACCTTATTTACTTTACATACAACAATAGTTTAATTATATATTATAGACTTATAGAAAGAGACCTTCTAAAAAGGTTAAAATGTATTACTGGCACGCAAAACTTTAAATTAGAGTGAATAAATGAAGACTCGGCACACCACTTCTGAAAGGTTGCTGACCCCTGGGTTAGGCTAAACAAGCCAAGGTCTGAGTCTATTCTCATAAAGTAGGTTTTCCATTCCTCATATCATCCAAGTGGCCCTTCACCTATTCCAGTTTGAATTTGTCTTTCTTAAACATGGGAGACCAGAATTGCACACAGTATTCCAGATGATGTCTCACTGGTGCCTTGCATACTTGTACTAACACTTCCCTATCTCTAGTGGAAATACCTCACCTGATGCATGCTAGGACTGCATTAGCCTTTTTCACGGCCGCAACACATTGGCGACTCATAGTTATCCTGTGATCAATCAATATGCCCAGGTCTTTCTCCTCCACTGTTACTTCCAACTGATAAGTCCCCAGATTATAGCAAAAATTCTTGTTGTTAGTCCCTAAGTGCATGACTTTGCACTATTAAATTTCATTCCATTTCTATTATTCCAGCTTTCAAGGTCATCCAGATCTTCTTGTATGATATTCTGGTCCTCCTCTGTATTGACAATACCTCCCAACTTTGTGTCACCTGCACATTTTATTAGCAAACTCCCACTTTTTGTGCCAAAGTCACTAATAAAAATGATAAATAAGATTGGTCTCTAGACCAGTCCCTGAGGAACTCCACTAGTAACCTCCCCCACAGCCTGACAGTTCACCTTTCAGTATGACCCATTGTAGTCTCCCCTTTAACTAGTTCCTTATCCACCTTTCAATTCTCATATTAATTCCCACCTTCTCCAATTTAACTAATAATTTCCCATGTGGAACTGTATTATTGAAATCCAGATAGATTAGATCTACTGCATTTCCTTTGTCTAAAAAATCAGTTACCCTCTCAAAGAAGGAGATCTGGTTAGTCTTGCACAATCTACCCTTTATAAACCCAAGGTATTTTATCCTAGTTATCATTCACCTCTATGTCCTTAACTACTTTCTCTTTCAAAATTTGTTCCAAAACCTTGCATAAAATTGAGGTCAAACGAACAGGCCTGTAATTTCCTGGCTCAGTCCCTCTCCCCCCTTTCTTAAAAATAGGAACTATATTAGCAATTCTCCAGCCATAGGGTACAACCCCAAGTTCACAGATTCACTAAAAATCCATGCTATTGGGGTTGCAATTTCATGTCCCAGTTCATTTAATATTCTTGGATGCAGATTATCTGGGGCCTCCGATTTAGTCCCATTAAAGCTGTTTAAGTTTTACTACCACCACAGATGTGGTAATTTCTGCCACCATATTCTCATTCCCATTACTGTGCCACTACCCCCAAGTTTCTCATTAGCCTTATTAAAAACTGAGGAAAAGTATTTGTTGAGTTATTGGGCCATGCATAAATTACCTTTAATCTCCACCTCATCCTCACTGTTTAGTGATCCCACTTCTTCTTTCCTTGTTTTCTTTTTATTTATATGGCTATAGAATCTTTTACTATTGGTTTTAATTTCCTTTGCAAGGTACAACTCTGCTTGGCTTTTGGCAGTTCTCACTTTATCCCTACACCTTCTGACCGCCAAGAGGTAGCTTTCCTTGCTGATCCCTCTCTTCCATTCCCTGTGGGCGTCTGCTTTCTCTTAATCACCTGTTTGAAATATTCACTCAGCCAGTTTGGTCTGCAACCCTTCCCTACCAATTTTCCCCCTTTGCTTGGGATGAAGGCTTCAGATAGCTTCTGCAACTTTGACTTAAAGTAATTCCAAGCCTCCTTCACATTCAGGTCCTTGACTTCTTCAGTCCAGCCCACTTCCCTAAGTAGTTTCATTAATTTTTCAAGTTTGCCCTTTTGAAATCAAGGGCCCTAGTTGCAGATCTATTTTTGCTAGTTCAAACAGGAATTAATTCAAGGAAGTCCTATGGCCTGTATTATAAAGGATATCAGACTAGATCACAATGGCCCCTTCTGTCTTTATAATCTATGAATCTACTCAGGCAAGTAGCTTTAATTAAAGTCAATAACACTACTCATCTGAATAAGATGAGCAAGGTTTAGGTCAATATTTGTTCACATTTTGGCCCTCTAGTAAATACTGAATCAGAAAAGGATGTATGCCTTTTGGCAGACTAAAATTATTTTGGAAGAGTTTGACACAAAGCTTAGATATTAAAATCTTTATTCTTGGCTCAATAAAGGTGTAGAATTATTTTTGTTATAACAGGTCCACAAATGGTTATAAGTATTTTCTGCAATTCTAAAAAGTAACATAAATAAATAGAAAATGAACATCAAAAAAGTAGTTCTGAAACAAATATATTAAAACCATCAATGAGTAGTTATTAATAATTCACTGTCAAATTGGGGTCCCTGCAGGGGTCAGTCCAGGGCCTGGTACTTTCAATATTTTCATTAATGACTTAGGGCATGTTTACACTTACCTCCGGAGCGATCAATCCGGTGGGAGTTGATTTATCGCGTCTAGTGAAGACGCGATAAATCGACCACCAAGCGCTCACCTGATGACTCCGGTACTCCACTGGAGCGAGAAGCGTAGGCGGAGTCGATGGGGGAGCATCAGCAGTCGACCTACCGCAGTGAAGACACTTAGCTCGCCCCCACCCCCCTGTGTAGACCAAGCCTTAGATAATGGAATGGAGAGTATGCTTATAAAATTTGAGGATGACACCAAGCTGGGAGGGTTGCAAGCAGTTTGAAGGACATGATTAGAATTCAAATTGACCTTGACAAATTAGAGAACTAGTCTGAAATAACACAATGAAATTCAACAAAAAGTAACTGTCTCACTCTCCTTGGCACTGGTCAGGCCTCAGCTGAAGTACAGTGTCCAGTTCTGGGTGCTACATTTTAGGAGAGATTTGGATAAATTGCAAAGAGTCCAAAAGAGAGCAACAAAAATGATATAAAGTTTAGAAAATCTGACCGATAAGGAAAGGTAAAAAAAAACTGGGCATGCTTGGTCTTGAGAAAAGACGACTGAGGAGGGACCTGATAATAATATTCAAATATTTAAGAGCTATTATAAAGAGAATGGTGATCAATTGTTCTCCATGCCCACTCAATGTAGGAGAAGTAGTAATGGGGTTAATCTGCAACAAGAGAGATTTAGATTAGATAGTAGGAAAAACTTTCTAATTGTAAGGGCCTTTAAAATCTGAAATAGGCTTCCAAGGAAGGCTGTGGAATCCTTATTACTGGGGGGTTTTCAGAACTGGCTAGACAAACACCTGCCAGGGACAGTCTAGGTTTACTTGAGCCTACCTCAGCAAAGCAGGCTGGACTTGATGACCTCTTGAGGTCCCTTCCAAATCACATTTATATGATTCTATGATTATTTCCAAAATACCAAATTATTTTTCTCATTAATATATAGCCTTAAGTAGCTGGGATCATTTTATTAACGGATTAATATTTCCTTACAAATTAAAGATTTCTTTTAAAATGTAGCAGAATTTATGCACTTCCTTTCTAGATACTGACAATTAAAATAACAAAAAAAAAAAAAAGGCAATTACCTGTGATTCAAAGACTACCAGTTCTTTTTGCACCCTCTGTAGAGATGTAGGAGATTATGGCGCCAGGGTGCAGCTACTCTAGAGGTTTTTTTACCTCTTTTCAGGTTGTGCGCTTGTTTTTCTGCTTGTTTATAAAAAGTTTACTAAACCTAGATATTCCACCTGGGTCTGTTTCATAGTCACTATTGCAAAATGCATGTAATCTGATTTACTGAATATATAGTTGAGGAATTCCCAGGATAATAAATTAAACTAAAAACATAATCAGATGAAAATACTTGAGTTTCTTCCGAAACATTATATAGAAAAAGCAACAAAAACAATCTTTTCTAATATGAGTTGAAAATTATATTCTTTTTGCTTTTATAATTTTAACTCAGATGAAATTTTGCTTTCCTGTTTTACAAGCACTTAAATCTCTTTAAAATTCAAACCACTGGAGGGGGGAAAAACAGCAGTTAGTATAAGCAGCTAATGTTTAGACATGGAATTACGGAAACTCAGACAGGTTGAAAATGTTTCTACTAACATACAAGACAATTCCAAGACCTGCATCACCAGTGAGAACAAAGGAAAATGGTGAGGCATGAGGAGAAAAGGGGAAAAAGTAAGAAAAACGGTAAAGGACAGTCCACTCATTTCCCCTGGCCCTCAAGAGGAACTCCTATCCCAGTACACAGAAACTTCTGCAATAGCTTCAACCTACCAGATAAGTACCAGCTGTTTTCCCTGAGAAGATGTATAAACTCTGCCATGTGAACCTCTAGTCTATTAATCATTTATTTCAAATGTCAGACACATACATGCTACACATTCGGCATATCAAGATGCTACAAGACTGGAATCATTCCACTTATGTAAAGAGCAGTCTTTTGATATACAATGAAGTCACTGAGGTCCTACTTTTGATGCCTGCCTGTCATGTCTCGGAACAAACAGAACTTGTGTAGTGGGACTAATTGAAACAGGGTAGGGAATGCAGTTCCTTAAACTGCTTTAAATTTGTCTAATGCTATCAACTCTTGTAGGAGAAATCTCAAATTCTGAACTTCAGTCTTGACTGATAAAAAAAATCTGACTTTTAAAATGTATTTATCAGTCATCTTCAGGAAAAGAATTGTGATAAATAATTTAGGATCTTCAGAAGTAATGATCATCATAGTTATTATTTTTCATAGCTTTGTCCTGACACAAAGTTTCTCTCTGCTTTTCTCAGATTATTTTGGATCAACACTAGTTTTGGGAAGGAGATTTATGAGGGGTAGAAAAAGAAAGAAAAGAAGTCAATAAATATGTGGCCATATGTTCACCTTTGTTGGCTTGTGTGCAGGGAAGCAAATGGCTATAAAAAAGCTGGAAAACAATCGAAGGGTAAAGGCAACGGATACGTAGCATAACTCCCCTGAATGGTGAGTAGGAATAAGCCTCTTCATATGCACAGTTGAAACTCTATAGATTGTTGGATCGTGTGGGACTGACACCTCTGGAGAATTTATGGAGCAGCTGTGCTATGCAGCAAAGACTATCAAATTTCAGGAAATCCACCTAGAAGTTAGTGCTACTCCCTGCAGCAGTTACTCCTCTTACAGGCATGGTAAGGGAGTCCAGGGCAGGACAGCTCCCTGGTACAGCAAAAAAGTCCAGCATCCATGGGGTCAGGAGTTTTATTTCCCTGCCAAAATCATCAGATACCAAGAGGTTTCAGGGACATGTCTTATTGCTCCCTCCAGGAAGATGCAAATTTCACCTTCCCACCTCCCACCAAGAGAGAAGTTTGTCAGTTTTTCAGATCAATTTTCATTCCTCCCATGTGTTTTTCTGTTAGAGGGGAGAACAGGCAATCAGAGCTAGGCAGAACTGTGTTTGGCACTCCCTATCCCCCAATTATAAAAGAAGCTGATTTTTATTTGTGTTGGCTTTGGCCTTGTCTACACTACGAGAGTAGTTCGAATTTACTTGCATCGAATTTTTGGAATCGATATTGCAAAGTCGAACGTCTGTGTCCACACTAAGGACAGTAATTCGACTTTGTGAGTCCACACTAACGGTGAAAGCGTCGACATTCGAAGCAGTGCACTGTGGTCAGCTATCCCACAGTTCCCGCAGTCCCCTCTGCCCATTGGAATTCTGGGTGTAGCCGGCAATGCCTTCTGGGTAACAAAATGTGTCGAGGGTGCTTTTGGGTAACTGTCGTCATCCGTCCATCACTCCCGCCCTCCCTCCCTGAAAGCGCCGGCGGGAAATCAGTTCGCGCACTTTTCCAGTCATTGACAGCGCGGATGCCACAGCACTGCGAGCATGGAGCACGCTGCGACCATCGCTGCAGTTGTGGCCGCTCTCAACGCCTCGCAGCTTATCATACACCTTTCCCTGAGGCAGATGCAGAAAAGTCAGGCGAGGAGGCTACGGCACCGCGGTGATGTCCTGAAGTCTGAGAGTAGCACAGACCTCTCAGAAAGCAGGGGACCCAGCGCCGAGGACATCACGATGGCAATGGGTCATGTTGATGCCGTGGAACGGCGATTCTGGGCACGGGAAACAAGCACTGAGTGGTGGGACCGCATAGTGCTGCAGGTCTGGGATGAATCCCAGTGGCTGCGAAACTTTCGCATGCGGAAGGGAACTTTCCTGGAACTTTGTGAGTTGCTGTCCCCTGCCCTGAAGCGCAATGACACCCGGTTGCGAGCTGCACTGAGTGTACAGAAGCGAGTGGCCATAGCCCTCTGGAAGCTTGCAACGCCAGACAGCTACCGGTCAGTCGCGAACCAGTTCGGGGTGGGCAAATCTACCGTGGGGGTTGTTGTGATGCAAGTAGCCAAGGCAATCGTTGATGTACTGCTGCCAAAGGTAGTGACCCTGGGAAACGTGGAGGCGATCATAGATGGCTTCGCAGCGATGGGATTCCCAAACTGCGGTGGGGCCATAGATGGAACTCACATCCCTATTCTGGCACCGGACCACCAAGCCACCCAGTACATTAACCGAAAGGGCTATTTTTCCATGGTGCTGCAAGCACTGGTGGACCACAGGGGACGTTTTACCAACATCTACGTGGGATGGCCGGGCAAGGTTCATGACGCTCGTGTTTTCAGGAACTCTGGTCTGTTTAGACGGCTGCAACAAGGTATTTACTTCCCGGACCACAAAATAACTGTTGGGGATGTGGAGATGCCTATAGTCATCCTCGGGGACCCAGCCTACCCGCTAATGCCCTGGCTCATGAAGCCCTATACTGGCGCCCTGGACACTGAAAAAGAACTCTTCAACTACCGGCTGAGCAAGTGCAGAATGGTGGTGGAGTGTGCTTTTGGCCGTCTCAAGGGGAGATGGAGAAGCTTGATGACTCGCTGTGATCTCAGCGAAACCAATATCCCCATTGTTATAGCAGCTTGCTGTGTGCTCCACAATCTCTGTGAGAGCAAGGGGGAGACCTTTATGGCGGGGTGGGAGGTTGATGAAAATAGCCTGGCTGCTGATTACGCTCAGCCAGACAGCCGGGCGATTAGAAGAGACCTGCGGGAAGCGCTGTGCATCCGGGAGGCTTTGAAAGCAAAGTTCCTGAGTGAGCAGGGTAACCTGTGACTTTTAAGTTTGTGTACAGAGAAGCTGAACCTGCCCCCGTTTCTTTACCCAGTTAATGTTGACTATCCTACCCAGTTACATACCCCCTTCACCCCCTTCCAACACACGTTTCGAAATAAAAATAGTTCTACTTTGTTAATGCACACCGTTTTTTTTAATACTGTTTTCGCGGGAATTTTTTAAAACTGGGACGCAGACTGTGGTGCGGAGCGGGTGTAGTGTAGTGACGCGAATGAAGCTTCTAAACTCAAGGATTGACGGGCTCCGCTGCGGTGGGATGGTTGTTTCAACGGAGCCTGTCACCCCTCCTGATCGGGACTGTGTGTATGGGGGGGCTATGTGACTTTGTGGCAGGGGGAGGACGATTACAGATCCCCTGCTGCATGGCTCTGTGATCCTGCATAAGGACTGCCGCTTAAGATCTGTAACTGCCCTCCCCCGCCACAAAGTCACAGAGCAACCCACCCCCCACCACATAACATGAAAACAACCTCCCAGACTAACCAGGGTAACTAGTCACTGCATCACTGCACTGTGTATGTGCCCTGCTGCTGTGCCTGCCCCCGCCTATGTACCCTGCCAAAGGTGACTGTCCTGTCCAATTACCAACCCCCTTTCCCCTCCTCCTCCAAAAGAACATGATTGAAACAGTAGTTAACATGAACGTATTTTTTATTATCAACTACACATGGAACTGGGAGGTGAAACTTGGACGGGGGCTTGTGTCAGGCGGGAAGGAAAGAACTTTTCAAGTTTTGGGGAATGAGAGCCTTCTGCTACTAGAGCTCTCTGCAGGGGTGGAGTGAGAGTTAGCAGGGACTCTGCCGCCTCTCCTTCTTTGCACTTTGGGTGAGGTGGGTATGGGACTTGGTGGCGGGGGAGGGCGGTTAGAGATGGACTGCAGCGGGGCTCTGTCCTCCTGCCTCCGTTCCTGCAGAACATCCACAAGGCGCCGGAGCGTGTCTGTTTGCTCCCTCAGTAGTCCAAGCAGCGTTTGAGTCGCCTGCTGGTCTTCCTGCCGCCACCTCTCCTCCCGATCCATGTTTGCTTGCTGCATTTGGGTCAATTTCTCCCGCCACTGGGTCTGCTGTGCTGCCTGGGCTTGGGAACAGGCCATAAGTTCAGAGAACATGTCCTCCCGTGTCCTCTTCTTCCTATGCCTAATCTTCGCTAGCCTCTGGGAGTGTGATGCCAGGCTAGGTTGTGAGACAGTCGCAGATGTGGCTGTGGGAATGGGAAAAAGGGAGTGAATTCCTCAGAAAGATAAATGTAGTTGTGAACAAAGAACATAGTCTTTCTCTGTGAACAAGACCATGCACAGCACCTATCACATGCGCACTCAGCACAAGGTCGAATTCTCGGCCTTCGCATTCAGTGCCTGGGGTCTTCCACAGCACATTTGAGAAGCGGGGCAGCACAACGGAATTTCTGTTGCAGGCAGACATGGTAAGCCGTAGACTTGTGGCAGTTTAAAACTTTTATATTACCACTGGCCTCATTTCACATTTAAAGCAATGTCAGTACCTGCTGCCAGCAATCCGGCAAGCGGGAACTCTGCCCCTGTCCCACCCCCTCGCGGCTGTCCCCAGGAACGATCCCTTTCGGCAGCCCCTCTCCCGCCTCCACCGCGTGGCTGCAAACCAGCGGTTACAGTTCTGTAAAGGAACGAGCAAGCAGTCCCAACACTAACATTCCCCTACCTAATTCAAAGCAGGTCACCATGGGCGACATCACCCTGATGAGGATCTCTGACAGCGAGAGAGAGAGAATGCTCCGGGAAAGCCTCCAAAGACCAGGGCCGTATGCCGCCCTGCTGTGCAGAGCAATGATTCCCGAGTACTTGATAGTCTCGTGGCGCGGCAACGTGTCGTACTTCGGAGGACCCAATAAGGCCGCTCTCCCCAGGAACCTCATGCAACGGCTTTCCAATTACCTCCAGGAGAGCTTCATCGAGATGTCCCGGGAGGATTACTGCTCTATCCCTGCACATATAGACCGCATCTTACTCTAGCTGCAGTAGCAGGGACTAAACAGTAGAGCGGCTTGGGCAGGACAATCACGGAAAACCGGACATTGCTAGATTTTTTTTCAAAACTTGCACTGCCCATGACTGAACCGTTAAGTGCCTAGGGCAAACTAATCATGAACAACCCATTCTTTTAATTGTTAATATTCCTGTTCTGTTAAAAATAAATGTTTAGATGTTTACAACACTTACTGGATGATCCTTCACCAGATTCTGTGTCCGGGGTAACGGCTGGGGAGGGTTGGTAGGGGATCTCTGTAAGGGTGATGAAGAGATCCTGGCTGTCGGGGAAATCAGCGTTGTGAGCGCTGCCGACTGCCTCGTCCTCCTTATCTCCTTCCTCATCTTCCCCGTCCGCTAACATGTCCGAGGAACCGGCCGTGGACAATATCCCATCCTCAGAGTCCACGGTCAGTGGTGGGGTAGTGGTGGCGGCCGCACCGAGGATGGAATGCAGTGCCTCATAGAAACGGGATGTCTGGGGATGGGATCCGGAGCGTCCGTTTGCCTCTTTGGTCTTCTGGTAGCCTTGTCTCAGCTCCTTGATTTTCACGCGGCACTGCGTTACATCCCGGCTGTATCCTCTCTCTGACATGTCTTTAGAGATCTTCTCATAGATCTTTGCATTCCGTTTCTTGGAGCGCAGCTCAGAAAGCACGGACTCATCGCCCCACACAGCGATGAGATCCAATACTTCCCGATCAGTCCATGCTGGGGCCCTCTTTCTATTCACAGACTGCACGGCCATCACTGCTGGAGAGCTCTGCATCGTTGCCAGTGCTGCTGTGATCGCCACGATGTCCAGACAGGAAATGAGATTCAAACTGGCCAGACAGGAAAAGGAATTCAAATTCAAATTTTCCCGGGGCTTTTCCTGTGTGGCTGGTCAGAGCATCCGAGCTCGTACTGCTGTCCAGAGCGTCAACAGAGTGGTGCACTGTGGGATAGCTCCCGGAGCTATTAGCGTCGATTTCCATCCACACCTAGCCTAATTCGACATGGCCATGTCGAATTTAGCACTACTCCCCTCGTCGGGGAGGAGTACAGAAGTCGAATTAAAGAGACCTCTATGTCGAACTAAATAGCATCGCAGTGTGGACGGGTGCAGGGTTAATTCGATGTAATGGCGCTAACTTCGACATAAACGCCTAGTGTAGACCAGGCCTTTGTGTTATATTGGCCCTGGCACAGATGGTGGGTACTCACTCAGCAGCTGAATAGAAGGGTTTAAAAATGTCTGGTTAATGAGAACTGCAAGGTGGATTGGATTTCTAAATTTTTTTGGTTTTGAAAAATATGTACAAGCACAAGCTATGCTGCACACTATTTATTTCTTTAATATGGAGACACTAATACTAAAAGAAGAAAGAAAATGCATGGCTATTTTAATTATATAAAAATCTAACTGGAATTCATTGTGTAGGGCATGTGAGGGATGGGAAGCATAGGCTGGGAAGCTGAACCCCCTCCCCTCCACCACTGAATAGCTGTTCTAAGGCAGATACATTTTTAGCAAAGGATCTGTTCATGAGATGTACCTGTTCCATTGAGAGAACAACAAAGGGATTGAGGAGGAGGCGGCAAAAAGCTTGAACAAGAAGATGAGGAAGACAATTGGAAAAGGGGAAAAAGCAGGAAGGAAGGATTGAATGGCCCTGTAAAAGATTTATTATCCAGGGAATGAGGAGAAAAAGGGCCTCAAAAGAAAAGAGGGGGGAAAAAAGAGGGAAAGGGTTAAATGAAAACAATAGACTAAGAGAAGGCGAAATATAAAAGCAAAGAGAATGAAACAAAGAATGGAACAAAGGGAACAAAGAAAACAATCCGCACATGATACCCAACATTTCAGTAAGTGAAATGTCCATTTTCATACATTATATCCCACGTCTGAGTGTATGTTATTTCTCAGCTGGAGGCGGTTTCTGGGATGCATGCAGGGGCAGCTGAATAGAGGAGTCTCTCCTCATCTGTTCTTCTTCTGCTGCCTCCTCGCTACTCTACTTCCTGGCTTACTGCTCCATGGTGGCTGCAAGCCATCAGGAGGAGTAGAGAGAGCAGACACCTGGCTACCTACCCAGCATAAGCAGCAATCGCAGAGGAAACCCTGCTGCCTGTCTGCAACTCTGTTGGACACATGTCAAGTATCAGGGGGTAGCCGTGTTAGTCTGTATCTACAAAAACAACAAGGAGTCTGGTGGCACCTTAAAGACTAACAGATTTATTTGGGCATAAGCTTTCGTGAGTAAAAACCTCACTTCTTCGGATGCAGGGACACTAGCAGGGATGTGGGCATGTCACAGGAGATGTGGACATGGCAGCCCTACAAAAGAATACATCACTTCAGGTCAACAACAGACTCCTCATTTATTAAACTGTTTTTCCACAAATAAAACAAACTTAAGATGGCTGCTGCATCCTATAATTTTAATGCAGATTTATGGAAGACAATTCATCCTACAGTAAACCACAAATAATACCAAGACACTGGGGTCTGATTCTCCACTGCCTGTCACCTTGTGCAGGGTCAGAACAAGTCAATCCAGGGCCCTAAGCACACAACACAGATCCATTATGGCCCTACTCCCACACACTTGGAGAGGTGATGGAAAGAGGTGACCCATTTTCTTCCCACAGAGACAGGGGCAGCAGCATTAAGCCCCCCTTAATTTCCTGGGAGTGGTAGTAGGGCTCCCATCTCCCTCAGGAACAGCCATATGAGTTCTCTTTCCCATTCCTGCAAATTTTCAAACTCCTTCATAACCATGGGGACCAGAAACTTTACTTTTCTTACTTTAAAAAAAAATCAAAGCTGATGAGATTCTGATATAATCATATGACTCCAGGAGCTGGGACCCAAAGCACAGGGTTATAAGTACCTAAACCTTAATTCAGCCCTGACTTGTTTAGTCATTCACACCTGTACAAAGTGAGAGAATGCTATCAAATTAGAATGGTAGCACAGGTATAAATGAACATACGTTTACTATTTGTGTATTACCATAGCACTCAGGAGCCTTATCAAGGACTAGGACTGTACAAACACATAAGATGGTCCCTGACTCAAAGAACTTACATCTAAGTATAAGACAAAAACCAACAGATGGATACAAATTCACATCTAAAACATTCCTCCATCTAGTAAAAATATTCTGTTAACAGGATCATAATTAACCAAAAAGCACGTTGGACCGCATCAGATGTTATTTTAACCACGGGATAATTTTTGCCCCAGACATGGGTTATGTCACTAACTGCTATAAATTCAAATTACTTGGAGGTCTTTGACTTCCAATGAATGATGTCTGAGTCATAACATACTGAAATCAGAACTTTAATCATGGCTCAAAGTATGTAAAACAGATATATCACAGAATCATTTACTGGCATGGAAGCTGAATATGACACATGGTCATTTGTGGATACCAATAATGGATGCGTCTCCAGTACAGAATATTTGTGACACAAAAATTCCAAATCCACATGTTCAGCACCTCAACATCTTACATTTTCCTCTAACTAATGCAATGTAGATGTCATAGGCCTCTGTTAAAAGGTGATCAATATTTCTCTATCACATGTGTGTTTACTTTTGTGTCCACTGTGCATGATATTAGACTCAGGGAGAGGGAAAGAAAGACAAGCACCAAGGTTTCTGAGCATCTGTCTTTTACTTCAGAACTCTAAATAAGACCACTAAGGGTTAAAATAGGCCATTTAATTACTGATACTTTTCAAATTGTCTACGGAAAGCTATTACTTGTTTATCATGTATTGCTAACATTTATCAGAGAAGCTTGTGCGTACATTTCAGCTTGAAAACAAATTGCATATTTTAACCACTCTCGATTTTTGTCTGCTTTCTGATTATTTGAACTTCAGGTGTGGACAGTATTACAATTTAAACATCTACATTTCATTTGCTTAAAATGTATGTTGTTTAAATACTTCCTGCTCTACATTTAAATATTATGCAAAAAGAAGAACAGGAGTACTTGTGGCACCTTAGAAACTAACAAATTTATTGGAGCATAAGCTTTCGTGGACTACAGCCCACTTCTTCGGATGCATATAGAATGGAACATATATTGAGGAGATATATATACACACATACAGAGAGCATAAACAGGTGGGAGTTGTCTTACCAACTCTGAGAGGCCAATTAAGTAAGAGAAAAAAAAAAACTTTTGAAGTGATACAAAGTTGATACAACCTGTCTGTACTGGGCTAGCTTGATTATCACTTCAAAAAAATTTTTTTTTCTCTTACTTAATTGGCCTCTCAGAGTTGGTAAGACAACTCCCACCTGTTTATGCTCTCTGTATGTGTGTATATATATCTCCTCAATATATGTTCCATTCTATATGCATCCGAAGAAGTGGGCTGTAGTCCACGAAAGCTTATGCTCTAATAAATTTGTTAGTCTCTAAGGTGCCACAAGTACTCCTGTTCTTCTTTTTGCGGATACAGACTAACACGGCTGCTACTCTGAAAGCGGTCATTAAATATTATGCAAGTTCTAACCACATAGGCATAGACTTATCTCTTTAAAGATATGACAGCACAGATTAAATATGGCATGGGATATCACAAAAGAAAATAGACGTTAAAACATACATGAAGTAAGCAGAGATTTCCTCTGGAAGTTCAACCTCCTTAATAACTATTCTCATGCCACACTCCAGGACAAATGCTAACCTGCTAACCAGCAGCACCTCTATAAAATTGCCCCCGTCTCCACTCCCCCCAAAAAGGAATGTTCTATATATATGAGTAATATTAACTATTTAACACAAGACAAATCTAAGACTGTTTTGATTTCTATTTTAGCCAAGATATTACTCACCAATCTCTCTACAGCACCAAGTCGTAGAGAGATTATGATGCACCTACATTCCTATGCTAATGGCACAAATAATCTGTATGTGGGTGTGTGCATAATTTTTAAAATAGTATATATGTACAACTTGATCCTTAGGCCATGCATAGAAATGCCCATCAAGACCTCTTGCTTCAGATGGCTTGCAAAGCAACTTATTCTAAAGGTTTTGCAAGAAACTGGAAGTTACAAACATATCTGTCTGAGTCTCTGTGCTTTTGGGTTTTCTGGCTTGTGTCTGTGTGCACATGACAGCCTGAATTTATCTCCAAATACAGAGCATATAAGGATTTTTCAATAGGAGGTGCAATTAAAACCAGAAATAAGCAAACAAGACTATGAACTTAAAAAAAGTCATGGTTGCCATTTTTAAGGATTCTGATGCCAATTAATTAGTATTACTCACTCAAAAACCATAAAGCAAAGCTAAAAATATTCCATATTACAAATCTATTGATTGACAGACTTAAAGGCATGGATCAGAAAGGCCATTTGGAATAAGCTATTGGTATTGAATTTTAATACTTAATAGGGTAAAAGTATCAACTTTATAATTTTCTCTCTTGAAAAATACATTATAAGGGCTCAACAAAGAAATATAATCTTGAAATTCACCCTGATAAAAGTGTTAAAAATGGTTTATACCTAATTGAATATCAGGACAAACAAGAGTTTGGGAGAAAGATAGGCCAGTTGGTGTTTATATCAATGGAAACACTTTCTGTCTGCCATTTTATGCTATGTTTTAAAAAGACTAAAACTGGAAATTGTTGTTACTTTTTAATCTTCCTAGCACTAATAAAATTACACACCTAGTTAATTAACAAACACCGCTTTGAAGACTTGTTACACATTTACAATCCATATCAACTTCTTCTTACTCTAGCGGTGTAGAGTAGCTTTAAGAAATGTTATCTTTCAGCTTTGCCATTTTTATCACCTCCATCTAGAGTGCCCGCTGGCAAATTAGCAGCATGTCAGAAATGGGTGAAGAACATGAAGATATTCAAGTGTGAATTTCATGAAGTCTGTTGCTCCTATTATGCCATATATTTTTGGGTAGTAAAACAATATGACTACTTAGTTCCAATCCCCCATGTTGTGCATCTCATCCCAGTAGCAATTACAGCAAAAGTCCAGCTGTAAAAACCTGATGGAAATGCTGTGCAGATTCAAATAATCAAAAGCACAATTCATTAGAAGTGCTTCACTTGCTTTCTGAAGCATTTTTGCTACAGGCACACACTCACTGAGGGATGGACGAATTCCTATTCTTGCCTTTTCCCCATTCAACAAAGGGCAAACTACTGGAAAGAAACCCAGAAACCCAAGATTACCAGATATTATTTTAAACCCTTCCTGAACACTTAAGAAAAAAAAACCCTGAAGTCTTTTGAATTAAGTATTAGCTAATAAAAAAGCCTACTTACACCATTTATAAGAAAACACTTTGGCAGCTTTGTGAAACAATTAAAAGATTCAAACAATAGTTGCTGGTATTCTAGTTCAATAATAACCGAGTTATCCTACTTGATATTCAGACATCATAACATTTGTCTTTATAGCAATAAATTCAGTTATGCATTATTTGAATAGTTTCTACTCTGTTAAATTAATGGTTTAAGAAGCACACGCAAACTAAGATTTGAAGGAATATTTCATATGTGGGGTTCCAAGTTGTGGATATAATGGAACAAAGTTACTCTTAATTACTACTTTCACGGCAAGACAGACTTTATATCATATTAAAATTAGTTAAAATGATGACAGAAGGATTTATAATAACTAACCTTCCTTTCATTTATAATTACCTCTGCATTTGTAATGTTGTGACTACTCCATTTGGAAGATCTCATATTCTAACAAAATGACCTTTTACATACAGAGAATTGTTCTATAAAACAAAGTAATAGCCATGTGCTGAAAAATGCTGAAAAATTTGTATTGAAGTGAAGAATGGAGAAAAGAAAGATGCTAATTCAACTTTCTGGATTAGAACCAGGGATATACTAGTTTGTCTCAAACAAAAAATAAACGTAGAATATTTTCACTAAACGAATAGCTTTCAATCCTCTATAATAAATTATCAGCAGTTTAGTAGCATATTTTTTCTGGCTTAGATAAGATATTTCATACTTATGAATTCTAATGATCAGAATAATTCTACCAATTACTTTGTTGCATTCTACTATGCATAGTCAAGTATGTAATGCAATAAACTATGCCTGAATGGTCTGTTTACCCCACAGCAAGTTACAAGGAAAACTCTTTCCCCTTAAAGGACTTGTCTCTTTGAAATGCACAAATTGGCTAGAAGCCAAGGGAAGCTGGTGCTTAAGCAACCAAGACTGAGCAATGCCTGTGTGCATTTCAATCTCAGCCAACCGCAGTAAATGTTATTGGAGTTTTTGTGCTGTAAAATTGCTGCTTTCATGCCCACTGCATCTGACAATAGGAATCCTTGGTCTAGTATGAGGGAGGGAGGCTCATGTGCCTTCTAGTCAAATCTCTGATTTCCTTAAAAAATAGGGTTACTACTTCAGTGTACTCTTAATGGGTTAGCAACAATGCAATTCATGTCAATGGTGCATCAAGGCAGAGAAAGATACTAAACGGGCTTTTTTTGTATGAGGTGGGGAACAACAGAGAAATTATTCTTTCAGTGTAGCCCTACAGCTTTTATATGCAAAGAGAATATATAAAAGGTGAAGGATATTGGACTAATGGCTTTAAAACCTTGTCAAAGCAACTTCAAAATATACTTTCTTGTTAAGACTGAATCAAAATCAGCAGCATTTTTTTCTTTTTTACTTAAACGGACCCAAGTCTTTTATATGCTAAAATATTAACACAAATCTCCACTTATATTTATATTTATTGCTCCTGCAGAGAATTAGTCCCATTTCTTGCAAGAATAAATTGGCAGAGCTCCATTTACTTCACCAGCACTGCATAAGTTACCACCACCATGAAATTCAGTCCAATCTTTTCCCTCAAACATTTGTAGGCTGAAATATTTACCACAGATATGCAGTAAAATAAACATATATTTTAAAAAGACATTGCTTTTTCCAAATGCCCTAACTTCTACTTTTTGCAGAATTACCTTTTCCATCATTGTAGATTAAGAAGTGTGGCTGTAGTTATAATTTAATGATCTAATGCTGTATACCTGATGTACTCTTAAAACAACTTCCATTGAAATCAATGGTAGGTTTGGGATTTAAAAGAATGCAGCATAAAAGTTAAAGTGCACCAAGGGCCAAATTCTGTTCTGTGATGAACGCACACAACTCTGGTTGTCTTCAAAGGCATCCAAGGGTTGAATTTAGTCCTACGGGTCCAGTCCTGCAGACACTTCCACAGTGAATGGGATTGTCTAGTCATGGCACTAAGAAGTATTGCCAGCTATTGTGCTTTTACCATGAATCTTGAGATATTTGGTGTTTTTCTTAAAGCCCCAGCTCCTACAGTCACGTGATTAGATGAGACTCTCAGTTTTCATTTTAAAAAAGCAAGTTTCTAACCCTTGTGACTGCAGAAAAACATGATCTGAGCATATTTTGAAGGCTCAGAAACAAAAGGCAAATATAACGAACTAATCATTTATTCTTTTATTAAAATCTCATCATATTTGAACCAACCGCATGATTTTGGAAGGAGGAGGGCAGACTCAATTTCTGAACACTTGAAGTTGGAAATACTGAATAAGTATTATTCCAGATAGTTATTGATTGTACAATCATGACTTTTGGTTGTTGCAAGTCATAACTATATTATTAAATGACAAAAGGCAGTGATGAGTTAAACTTAAAGCCTCAATATTCTCTTATTAAATAACATAGTTGGGAAAAGTTATGAAAGCTTTTACATGGATTGGAGTACACAGTTAAAATATTGACCCCATTTCTGAAAGAAAATGATAAAAGTTTAGCTATCATTATGTGCAGGTCTTGAGTCTTCTGATCTCACACAGGTTATACTCAGCGGTAACTATTTATTGCAATGCATTTACTCTTCATGTACACCAATGTGAGATCAGGAATCAGACAACTGATGATGGCCAGATTAAGTAGCAGTTGGGACAACTGGCTCTAGCTTTATGAACTTATGATAAAAAATGCAACCTAATGTACATATTTGATCATTTTCCTCACCTCTCAACCTCTGTATGTCACTTGCCTTCCTCAGCTATAAACTTGTTGGAGAAGGCATTTTCTGTTACTATGAGTTTCTACTACTCCTAGCACAATGAATCCTGAATCCTGACTGGAGCCTCAGGACACTGCTACTATGCAAATATTAAACAACAACAATGACATCAGGTCCTTTATGTGGTAATGAGGAATTTCAACTCTGTAATACAGCTGACCCTAGACAAGCCAGGCATGTGCAGGTATAGGCAAAGGGGAAATGGATGCATTTGTGGCTTATAATGTTCACATAGCCAAACTTCTCAGGAACAAGTTTGTTGATCTTAATCTATCTGACATTTGGAGGCAATTCTATCCTGTGGATAAGAATTTATTTTTTTGAGTAGACATCACTTCTACTGCAGAATCAATTATATCCTCAGATTCCCTTACTGTGCATGATTTCTTTAATGTGATACGGGGTGGGGGGCAGTCTCTGTATCAGGTTATGTCCACAGTGTGTTACACATTTGGCAGGTTGTACCATCTGGCAAGCATTCTAGTATACAAAGGATAATTTGTCATTTTAAATCCCTTGATCCGTGAATAGGTCGAAATTCTCCTTGGAAAGATATTTTGCAGTTAGTGACACAGGAGGTGTGGGGGAGACTGTTCTCTGAAAGCTGTGAAGACCACAATCGGAGAAGAAATAATTGGTCTTGGCTCCTCTATTAAACAACAAAGATTGAGATTTATAAAAATTCTTGAAAGGAAAATATGAGTTACAGAAATCACATATTAGAACTAATTGTCCACCACTTTGCAAAATTTTATTTTGGTGAGATGGAGGAACTTTAATTTGCTCTTAGCAAAAAGATTGAATGTTTAATTAAACTGAACAAATGTAAATTTTTTGTACATTAGGAGAATAATGCCGACAGAATTTTGGCACAGCAACCAAAAGAAAAAGAATAAAAAGATGGATTAATCAAATCAAAGATCAAAAAAGGATCAAAAATAAATTGGTTAGTATGCAGGAAACATTTGTTACATTTTAAAAACCACTCCATTTCCCCCAAGCATGTGGACCAGAAAAAATAGTTGATCTGTCTCTAAAGAATATTGACCTTACTGCATTGTCTGATTTTGTATGGATGAGATTAAATGTCTCTATAGCTACTGAGGAAGTGCTGCAAGCATTGCTACATAGTGGTTGAAACGTAACAAATCTCTGGGTCCAGATGAATTGAGCATGCATTTTTACAAAATGTTCCAGTCAAGAGTGAACTTGTTCCACATTTACTGAGAGCTTGTCACATCTCTCTCTTTTGGATTAACATGTATACAGCATATGAGTAGGAGTATGTATCGGGATACCTTTCTAAATATTGCCAGGTGTGCCTGGGCATGCTTGGTTTTGGTTGGGAAAAGGTAGCCCTACCCTGTGGGGTGTAGAATGGTTTGGCAGCCAGGCAGGGAGACTGGGTTGGGGAGGGCTTATTCTGGGAAGAAGTTGACAGCTTCAGATGATTGGGTTGCAATATAAATCATAGGCTTCAATACGTTTAATTCACAAAGCAGATGAACTCTGACTCTCCAAATGGCTTTGGTAGTTTAGCCCTTGACCTTGGCACAATCAGTCTATATTAGGTTTAAAAAAGTGCAAGTTTGCCAATAATTTAAGCAATTCACTAAGGAAACAAAATATTTTTTCTCCTTTTAAATAGATTGCCAAAAGTTAAAACAAGGACACATCTACTCTTGCTGTGGTGAGATAACTTCTTCATCAGAAATATTATTGTAAGAGAGTGAGCTTTGGTTTTCACTTGTGGCTCTCTTTTTGATGGTCTTAGTTTTCACGCAGTCAGTCTGCACATTTCTGCTTCTGTGTAGAAAAAGTTGGTGTCTTTATTGAACTATTTTACCTACTTTCAGTATATATTTATCCTGCTTATTTTCAACTCCAGCTTCATTCTAACTTTCTATTTGTAAACCTCTAGGATAATTGTGACTCGTGTAAGGAACATTTTCCTAGACGTTTAGAGGGTGAAAAATTATTACTCACTGATGCCACACTGTACTGTTCCCATTACTTGTGCAAACTCTTTGTACCTACAAGAAGGCTTTCCAAGCTGTATTGCAATTATAATTGTTTAGAATTTCCCCTCTCCCAATATACCCCTCATGACCGCAAAAAAAAGATTAAAATATCACCTGAGCGCATCCTAAACGCTCAGGATCAAAAGGCAAACATAAAGAACCCAACATTTATTATTTCATTAGAATCTCATGATATTTGAGCCAACTGCATAATTTTTTTTGGGTGGAGGGGCAGATTCAACTTCTGAACACTTGAAGTTGGAAATGCTGAATAGGCAATATATAATACTGCGCATGCAGCTGGTAAAACAGATTATTATAACACTCTAGAATAATAGTCACTTTGATAAAATACCTGGCCAGCTATACCTCATTTGGAAAATTTATATACAGTGATACGAAAGACCAACTAAGTTATCTAGTCCATCTTTCCTCGGCCAATGCAGCATTGTTCCCAACAGTACATTTCTGTTTTGTTGTTGCTGTTGCTCTAGTTTTAAATGTTGCAAGAAACAGAGCTTCTACCACTTCCTTTGGGAGACTATTACGCATCTTAATGGAATCACTGTCAGATATTTTTCCTCCTATTCAGCCTAAATTTTTCCTTCCTTAGTTTCATCCTATTACAACTAATTACATTCCTAGATATTGTACTAAATCATCTCTCTCCCACCTTTGAAAAATTTGTCCCCACTTAGTCCATGCTTAGCCTACACATACAGTAAAATGTTTAACTCTTTCAATCTTTCCCCATAAGTTAATTCCTCTAGCTTCCTAATAATTTTTTCTTATGCTTTTCTAAATACTCTTCAAGTTGCCAATAAGGGCTTGTCTACATGGCAAGTTATCACGCGACAAGCCAGGGTGAGAATTTATAGCGCATCACTTACTATGCAGTAATATCCTTTGTGGACACGTTAGAAGTGCACTCAAAGGCTATCTCTACATTTAAGGCAGAGTACAGGTATGACACATATAGCTAAACGCCGCAGTGAAAGGCAGGCTTCATCCATACCAGACAGTGCAGCATATAGCTACATGCCACAGCGAAAGGCTCCAGCAGCAGAAAGGCAGTGGGGCAAGTCTCACTGCAGCCAGGGAAGGGTGCTGAGGGATCACTGAACAACTCTGCTTGGGCATATAGAGAGCCGCATACTCTACTCACCTAAGCCGTGTCTCACCATCTACGCTACTATTTCTACCTGTGTTAGCTGTGGGTGCAGTGTCTGTCCTCTACCTGCTGCCAAGTGTAGACATAACCAAAGTCCTGGAGTGTAGTTTGGTTCACTAAGTTTTCTGTACTCAGCTTTGCACTTCGGAGTAGTCTTGTTTACTCCCATATCCACATCATTAATGATGATGTTAAATAAGACCAGTTCAATAAATGATCCCTATGATGACCTCCTCTCAATTTGATACATTACCCTTTAATTTATGGTCTCTGAGCAGGTTTTCAATCCACATGACCGTGTTTTTGACCCAGTTAATTTGAATTAATATTTCAAGTAAGATATTCTGAGACACAGTATCAGACATGAAAGCAAAATAAAGTTGTGTTCTGTCAGAGGGATGACATGTCCTCATTTATCATGGGCAGTTGCCAATGTTTTTTTTAAAAAGTCAAGGTATAATTTTTCAAGTAGGTCAAGAGCACGGGGTGCTGGGACCCTTAGAGAGTTTTCTGTGCATTCTGGTGAAATGTAAATTATTTCCCTAGAACGGTGAGAGAAAAAAGGGAGAGAAAATAATTTATAATTCACCAGAATGTAAACATAGCCCTCTGGTAAGCTCTCTCCCCTTTCTTATTCCCTAGCTCCTTCTGTTTCCTACCCTCATCACATTTCTGCTTCCCTTCCCCCCACAACTCTCTATTCTCCCTTTTTGTCCCCCATAACCAGGATTTGTCTTCTTTTTGCCCATATGGAATGTGGATGCCTGACCCACTTGAAGTGTTAGCACAGCACCTCTTGGTTTAAGCCGAGGCTTCCTGTGGAGAACATCTAAAAGGGAGCCTGCAGAGTGCAGGGCTAGAGTTGGAACTGGGAAGTGACTTACAGGAACTAAGGAATGGTTTCTAGTCAATCAGGAGAGGCACTGCTGACAACACTCCTGAGAGACTGGCTAGGACTAAAATTACATGATCACAGGAGTTACCAAACTTCTCTTAGGTCTGGGGGAAGGAGAAACCATGCTAGCCACTGCTCCTGACTCAGAATGGATAGTCATCCTATCCTCGCTGGAGTAGAAGGGGAGAGCAGCCACAACTGTCAGGAAGGAGTGAGAAGAGACAGGAGGGACCATGAACTCACCTTGTAAGAGAGGCACCATCTAATTGGCTGCTACTCCCCTTCATTCCTATGCCACTAAGTTTGATTCTATTTCTGGGGCTAGGGGACAAAGTGGAAGGATTGCACATTTGGTTATTAATAGTGGGTAACTTTAGCTGAAACAATTAAGCAGAGAGAGTTAAGATAGAAGGTGGTGGAGGATGGTTTGGGGGAAATAGAGGAAAACTCTAACAAGATATGTGATATTTGCTTATATGCTTATATGTGTGTGTGTGTGTGTGTGTCTTGAATATTTAAGGTTTAATTGTGAGCTAGACTATGCATACAATGAAGGAATAAGGGAGTTCCTTACATCCCTGGGTTCACAGCAGGGCTACCTGCATCACAGGAGAAGGAGTGAGCTGTTACTGCAGGGCCACTACACGCCTTCCCAGGCAGTTGGATAAGGAGCAAACCAGTGGAGCTTTGACTGTCCTTATCCCTCAAGACATCAGTCAGTGCAGCTGAGTCGACATGGAACAGAGAGTAAGTTTCGCCAGGAAAAGGGCTAGCACCTTATTTACCCATAGAAGAGACCATGTCCTTCTATGTGTTTGTACTAACAGAGCTGACTCTGTTCCTGATTTTGTCCTTTGGGCATTACCACATTATCAATAATCATAGAGTCATAGATAATCAATAATAGTCACTTTTGGATGAGAATGGGAATGGACCCTCTGCATTATAATTTGTGTCAGGTTGGGGATCGCCTTCTTGGCACTTCTTGAAGCCCGATGAAGTGGGAATACCCTATTGGGGGTGGGGGGAAAGGGTACCAATGGGGAAGAAAAGCGGGAAAATAAATGGTTTTTTATTTTATTTTTTTTGGGGGGGGGGTTAAGAACAAAAGGGGTAAAGGATAAACTATAACTATAACTATATAAATGTGAAAAGAGCAACAATCCTAATGGACTGCGAGTAGCTCAGTTTCTAGCAGGGGCAGTTGAGAAGGAACTGAGGCGGGTTAGCCTGCGTGTGCTGGATAGTTTTGTGGCACAGCATGAGGAGACACCAAACATGTGTGGGCCTAACGGACACTGCTACTGAAGTCCTCTCATCAGCAGTGCAGGGACGCAAGCACACCTACAGTGGAGCAACCATGGGGACACTACTCGAAGAAGAAGGGGTCTTTCTTTAGAATCTCTCACTCAATCCTGTTAGATTGTTTTCTCTCTCTTTAGCAATTTAAAATTCAAAATTCATTTCCTCACTTCCTATATTTGCAGGTAAGGTGAGGTTTTTTGAATGGAAAAGACCATCAATCTAGATCTCCCATGAGGCTGGAGCAAAATCTTGTTTCTCATATGTCACTTGGCAGATCCTTGATCAAAGATGACTGAAAAACACTTTATATTATATTAATGTTTGCTCCAAGTCTTGCTATCAGATGAACCATCACCACAAGCTGTTAAAGTACCTCTGGAATGGCAGTATGGTATGAAAATCTAAATAAATTACGCAGGCATTAGGCATATACTGCTGTCCAAAAGGCTCTTGCTGTACCATGGATTTTTATGGTGCTGCCTCAAAAGTTCAGACTTTTAGAAGGATGTATATTTCCACAAAAACTGATCTTAGACAATGCATTGCCAATTTAGACTCTGTCTCTGAGTTTCAGTAATAATACTAAGCATTTAACTATTGGTCTTCATCTTCATCTTGGCTTAACTTGACTATCAGTGCTACTTTTTCATTAAAATGCATTTTGGTAATAACTTGGGGTACGAGCCACTAATCCTGGAAAACTAATTCTCCTAGTTTTGCTAGTGAAGTGATATAACCAAGATGCAAGTCTTTTATTTAAGCCAAACAAAGATTTGTTAAATTATTTGCTTTGCCTGATCTGCTTTGTTTATAAGAAGATTTAATTAAAAAGGGAAAGAAGAAAACACAAAGTAATGTTG
This sequence comes from Trachemys scripta elegans, assembly GCF_013100865.1. Taxonomy (NCBI): domain Eukaryota; kingdom Metazoa; phylum Chordata; order Testudines; family Emydidae; genus Trachemys; species Trachemys scripta. The sequence goes on along the minus strand of NC_048302.1, from coordinate 77,443,409 downwards.
AAGATTCTCCTTCTTCCTCGGTCCCAGTTCATCCTCTCTTTTATTTAAACTTTTCCTCCCCTTCTTAACAGACATGTCCTGAATTCCTCTGTTTCTCATGGACCGGCAGTTCTGTATTTTTTTCTAAAAATAATTATTTTAAAGGAAGAGTTAAGATGCTCTAAAAAAGAATTGCTTTCATAAAGAACAGAAAGTTGGTATGACCTGTACAGAGCAGCTTTTTTAACAGTGGATCAGAGTCAATGAAGTGAGCTGAATTGTGGATGAATGGAGCAATAAATGTTGGAATAAATCTGAGGAATTACTTAAGGGACACTGTCAAGACTGATGGGCCTAAAATTTGCCTCCCTCCTTCTGAATTTTACATCTATCATCTTGCCCCTTTTATAGAAAAAAAGTAAGCTTTGCAAAAATAGATCGGCAACAGTGTTAGAATCTTAGCTGACCTGGAGTTCTGAAACTATTAACAACCCAACAGTTGCGAGAGACTTTTTCTACATCAGCTGAACACAGGATGAAATGATGCTCCGATGCTAAAACATTATTTAAATCAACAATATTTTAGTAATTTTCCCATCTCTTTTCTTAGCTACATTCCTAAATAAAAGCTAATTCCCATTGGTGGATAAAACAGTCTAATCAAGTCCAAAACCTGGCTTAATAAATTACTGAATATTTAATCAGGTTCTTTATTTTTTGGATTGCTATGGTGGTAAAATTAAATTGGACAAAAACATTAAAACCAGTGGTATATTTTTGATTTGACTGAAAATAAACATTTTACATTCAATGGTACATAATAAATTTAATATAACTGAATGCAATTAATTCATTCAGCACCTTTCATCCCAAATGTCCCAAGCTTTTTCAGACAGTATACATATAGGGATAAACTCATCCAAACATGGAATGTGGCAACTGTTCTGCACCAGTGACATTACACAACAGGTTTTTTTCTCTTTTTTGTGAGCATGTGCGTGTGTTTAATAGAAGTGCAGTGAAGAATAAATTCACCAGCTGAAAGTAGAAGGGGTATATTAGTTAAGAAGAATGTATTATTCAAATTGGAATGTGTCCAGTAGGTCAGGATGATATGCACCTAAAAAAGTGGATTCTGCTAGGACATGAGTATTTACTGATCATGCCAATAAGAAACACCGTCAGGGCTGGATCTTAACCATTCCAAACAGTGCATACTGTCTGCAAAACTTGTAAAGGAACATAAACCAATGAATGGGTGGAATTTGTTGAATGGATAACATTTGGTTGGTTGAAAGAGTAAATCCCTACTGTCACTTGTTTTGTGGGTGCAGAGAAAATATTTTCTTAATTTGGACTAATAATTTAAAATATGAGAAACCAAGACGGAACAAAGAAATCACCACAGCTCCTCCTTTTCTAAGCAATTAACAGGTGGCAGATTAAAGTATCCTATTCTGACAATAGTAGGACCCATGATCCTTTAATTGATTTGTGAGAATGGATACTGGCTAATAGATTAACTTTTCCTCCACCAAAAACTTCCACCAAAGGATAAATGTTAAGATAAGCAGACAAACTACTTGCAAATCAAGGGAAATATAAAAAGTGGCAATGTTCTCAGTTGGAAAGTTCTAACACTTTTGTTTTTTGCCACTTCTTAGCTTGAGATCAGACAGATTATTATTTACTACTTGTATACCTCTACCCCGATATAACACTGTCCTCAGGAGCCAAAACATCTTACCGTGTTATAGGTGAAACTGCATTATATCGAACTTGCTTTGATCCGCCGGAGCAGGCAGCCCCCCCCGCCCGGAGCGCTGCTTTACCGCGTTATATCCGAATTCATGTTATATTGGGTTGCGTTATATCGGGGTGGAGGTGTATTACTTACATGCCGAGGAGCCCTTGATTATTAAAATAAAATTCATTGGATTAATCTGTTCAATGGGTGAGGGTCAGAAAGGTCTTCCTACTCGTCCCCAACCCCTGCTAGACCCAGTAATCACTTTTAGTTGACTTCTATGTGGAGGAGTGGATCTAAGGAGGTTTGCAGATAGAGGCAATGGGAAGGCATTGAGGGGGAGAGAAGAGTATTTACTAGTTGAGCAGGTAGGATGGCCTCTCTGATTTGCTGCAGATTTAACAGGGACAGCCTCAGATCTTCTCAAATCTTTGAAGGTTCATCAGAGAACATGCCATAGCCTCTAAACCTTAGGCTCTCTGGTCCTCTAATGATCTTTTATGTTGGCCTGTTGGGAGGCCAGACAACTTTATTTTGCCATGTTGGGGGCCAGCTGAGCCTATTTTGGCTTATTTGGGACTGAGCAGGCTGTAGATTTTCAAAGCAGTCTGTTTAAGACTTGAAAAACTAGGGAGGCACTGCTAAGGCTTGCAAAGGTTGTTTGCCTGCTAACACACACAGCAATGCTGGGATCCTCATGAGCTCTCTAAGGTGTGGGGGACCCATTCTGATACTTGTGAAGTTTACAGTAGTCAGAGATCCCCAATAAATCTCTTAAGGATCACAGGTACTGCTGATTATGGAGGCCCCAAGGGCCACTTAAGACTTGCAAGGAGGTGATGGGCTGAGAATCTACTAGGGCTCATAGAGGGGGCCCCAAGTTTCTTCAGCACACATTGTTTTGACCAGCTGCAAGATGACTTCATTAATTGTAAGTGCTATCTTACTAGATTATGAGGGGCGTCCTATACTTCCCACAGAGGGATAAAATGGTTACTCACCTTCTCGTAACTTTGTTCTTCTAGATGTGTTGTTCATGTCCATTTCAATCAGGTGTGTGCGCGCGCATGTGCATGGTAGCCAGAAGATTTTTCCCATAGCCGCATCCGTTGGGTCGGTCCAGGCGCCCCTTGGAATCGCGCCTTCATGGCGCTCAATATAGAGCCCAGACGACCCACCACCCCTTCAGTTCTTCTTGCCAGCTACTCCAACTTAGGGGAAGGAGGGTGGGTATTGGAATGAACATGAACAACTCATCTCGAAGAACAACAGTTACAAGAAGGTGAGTAACTGTTTTTTTCTTCGAGTGCTTGTTCATATTGATTCCAATCAGGTGACTCACAAACCCAAGTTTAGGTGGTGGGGTCAGAGTCGTCCATTGATTGAAGCACCACTCGTCTGAAGGCTGCATCGTCTCTGGCCTGCTGGGTAATCACATGGTGCGTGGCAAAAGTATGGATGGAGGACCACATTGCCACCCTGCAGATTTCCTGAGTGGGAACCTGAGCCAGGAACGCTGTTGATGAAGCTTGTGCCCTGGGGGAGCGCGCAGTGATTGGAGGTACAGGAACACCTGCCAGGTTGTAGCACTCATGAATACAGGATGCTATCCATGATGAGATGCGTTGTGACGATACAGGCTGACCTTTCATTCTGTCTACCTCTGCAACGAATTACTGGACCGATTTTCTAAACACTTTCGTTCTCTCAATGTAAAAGGCTAGCGCCCTGTCGACATCCAGAGAGTGGAGTCTCTGCTCCCTGCCACAGAAATGAGGCTTAGGGTAGAATACTGGGAGAACGATGTCCTGGTTGATGGGAAACTGCGATACAAGGAAGGAAAACAGGATGAGGCCTGAGCTGAACCGTGTCCTTATCAGAGCCTCCCTACGCCATGGTCTAGGTTAGGCCCTGAGCTCAGGCACCCTCCTGGCCAAGGTTATCGCTACCAGGAACGCCACCTTGTAAGAGAGGTAGAGCAGGGAGCATGTCACTAATGGTTCAAAGCAGGGTCCCATGAGCCTAGAAAGGACCAGGTTGAGGTCCCAGGCAGCGACAGGCTAATGGATGTTAGGTTATAGCCTGTCGAGCTCTTTTAAGAACCGGCTGACCATAGGGTTAGCAAACACAGAGCGGCCCTCCGTGCCCAGATGGAAGGCCGAGATGGTGGCTAAGTCCATTCTTACTGATGACAACAAAAGTCCCGGCTGCTTCAGATGGAGGAGGTAATCCACAATAAGAGGTGCTGATGCTAGCGTCAGGGATGAATGGTGCTGCACCACCCAGATTGAAAAAATCTCTTCCACTTGGCACGTATTTGGCTCTCTTAGAGGGTTTTCTGCTGCCAAGGTGGACCTGTCCAACATGGTCTGAACAGGAAAGCTCCATCGGGTTCAACCACAGGGCTTCAACGCTGTGAGGTGAAGTGACTCGAGGTTCAGACGTTGAAGATGACGTTGTGTCAGAAGGTCCGGGAAGAGTGGCAGGATGATCGGGGTTTCCATGGACATGTCTAGGAGATATGTGTACCAGTGCAGACGGGGCCAGGCTGATGTTATCAATATGACCTGAGCTCGTTCTCTCCAGATCTTGAGGAGTACCTTGTGAACGAATGGTATGGGCAGAAAGACGAATAGGAGAGAACCTCCCCAGTAGAGGAGGAACGTGGCCGTGATGGAGCCCAGGCTGTGATTTTGGAAGGAACAGAACTGCTGGCACTTACTGTTGTGTCACGTGGTGAATAGGTCTATTTGGGGAAAGCCCCACCTCTGGAAGATTGAAATCATAACATCTGGGCGAAAGGACCACTCATGGCTGTGAAACGACCTGCTGAGGTGATCTGCCTGCTCGTTCTGTACCCCGGGGAGGTACAACGCTTGCAGATGCGTTGAATGTTCTACACAGAAGTCCCACAGCATGAGGGCTTCCTGGCACAGGGGAGAGGAGCGTGCATCCCCATTTGTTGATATAGAACATTGCTGTTGTATTGTCCATTATGACTGATACACATTGTTCCATTAAGTATGCCTGGAAGGTTTGTCATGCTAGGCACAATGCTCTGAACTGTCTGACATCAATGTGGAGACCCAGGTCTGCCTGAGAGCAGAGGCCTTAGTCCTGCAGTCTCCCAGATGTGCTCCCCAGCCCAAGTTAGATGCATCCGTCACTAGCGACAGAGACGGCTGCGGAGTGGCAAAGGGGACCTCAGAGCATACCTCCTGAGGGTCGAGCCACCACAGGAGGAGGTCGAGGACCGGGTGAGGCAGGGTCATGATCCTATCCAACCTGTCCTGGGCGATACACTGACGCAACTGAAGAGGTCGAAGCCGGAGTCTGGCATGCTGCACCACGTAGGTACAGGCAGCCATGTGTCCAAGAAGCTTCAGGCAATTTCTTGCTGTGGTGGTGGTAATCTGTCTGAGGCCTCAAATGATATCGGTTAGGGTCTGAAACTTTTCTTCCGGCAGGTATCCCTGGTTTGGGTCAAGTTCAGTACTGCCCCTATAAATTCTATCCTCTGGATGGGGGGGACAGAGTCGATTTTGCTTCATTTAGAAGGAGACCCAGGTTGTCGAAGGTGGCTCTGATGAATCTGACCTGAGCTTCCACTTGGGTCCCTGAGTGGCCCCTGATCAGCCAGTCGTCAAGGAATGGAAACACCTGTATCTGGTGCCTGCACAAGAACGCGGCGACGACTGTCATGCACTTGGTGAAGACTCAAGGTGCTGCTGACAGGCCGAACAGAAGGACGGTAAATTAGTAGTGGGTAGGGCGGAATAACAGTCTGCTGGATCCAGTGAGGAGATGATGGAGACCAAGGAGACTGTGTGGAACCTGAGTTTCTTCACGAACTTGTTGAGTTCTTGCAGGTCCAAGATAGGCCTGAGGCCACCTTTGGCTTTCAGTATTAGGAAATACCGGGAAAAAAAGCCCTCGCCCCTGTGCTCCTGAGGAACCTCCTCCACTGTCCCTAGAGATAGAAGTGACTGCACCTCCTGGATAAAGAGATGCTCATGAGAAGGGTCCCTGAAGAGGTACGGGGAAGGAGGGTGGAAGGGTGTGAGGGCACAGAATTGTATGGAGTATCCCCTCTCTACTGTGCAGAGCACGCAGTGGTCCTAAGTGATACAGGACCATGCACAATAGAAAGGGGACAGTCAGGAGGAAAAGGTAAGGCAGGATAGATCCAGTTTTTGTTCTGGTGCACCGTCCTCAACTGCACCTTCAAATGGCTGGTTTGGGGCTGGAAGGTGGTTTGGGTTGGCCAGAGCTCTGGCCTGAGGAGAGGTGTTGTCTTTTCCTGCCAGGCTGCCACTCCTGTTCCTCCTCTGAGAACCGTCTTGGCAGTTCTGCTGCTAGAACCTCAGAGGAGGTTGCAGCCTAAAGTGTTTCCACTGTGTGGCAGGAGTGTGCAGGCCCAAAGACCCGAGGGTGGCTCGTGTGTCTTTCATGCTATGCAGCCTCTTGTCTGTCTTTTCAGATAAAAGAGTCACACCCTCAAATGGGAGGTTCTGAATGGTCAGTTGGACCTCATAAGGGAGCCCCAAGAGCCCCTTCTCATGGCCAACCCAGTAGCCATGACCTTAGTGGTGGCATCAGCACCATACAATGCAGCCTGGAGGGAAGACTGGGAGACTAGCTTTCCCTCCTCCACCACGGCCGACACCTTGGCTCGGGAGTCTGAAGGGAGGAGCTCCAAAAATGTGGCCATCGCCGCACAGGTGTTATAAGAGTACCTGCTGACAATGGCCTGCTAGTTCAAAATACGGAGCTGAAGACCCCCTGTAGAGTAGACCTTTCTCTTGACAAGGTCGAGTCATTTAGCCTCCCTATTTTTAAGGGAGGGCCCCTGGAAACCCTGCCGCTCACACTGATTAGCAGCATCCACGACAAGAGAGTCGGGAGATAGGTGGAAGTACAAATGTTCGTACCCCTTGGAGGGCACAAAATAATGCCTCTCGTTGCACTTGGCAGTGGGTATCAAGGAAGCTGGGGTCTGCCACAGGGTCTTGGTAGTATCCACAATAGTCTTAATAAGTGGTAGGGCAATACTAGAAGGTCCTGAGGGGTGAGGACATCTACCATGGGATCAGCCTCCTCAACCACCTCCTCAGCCTTAATGCCCAGATCCTGAACAGCCCTTTGCAGCAACTGTTGTAGCACCCTGTTGTCCTCAAGTGCTGGTGCTATGACTGTGCCTGCCAATGCCTTGCCCGGAGACGAGAAGAAGGAAGCCCTTATAAAAAGTGGATGTTCCCTGCCATCAGCTCCCAAGGGGTCCCACGACTCTCGGGGGTACGTCAGTACTGATGGAGTGCCCATCGGCACCAGGGCTGTCAATGCTGAACTTGGCATTGGTACGGGCACCAGAGACACTGATGGTACTGCTGCCTGAGCCGACGCCGAACCAGCTGCCTGAGCCGACAAAGGTAGCAGGACTATTGTCTGCCACTGTCGGTGCTGAGGCTGTCATCGGTGCCGAAAATGCTGTTGGTGCCGAGGCTGAAAGAGTCGCCAGTGCCAAGGTCGGTGCCAGTGATGGCGCTGCAGCTGATGTCGTTGGTATGTGGGTAGGCGCCAAGGCTAGCTGCGTGGTTGATGGCGGGATGAATGTGGCTGAGGCCACCGAAGACGCCACGGAGCAGTGCCTTTGGATCCCTTCCTGACTTTGGTGAAAGGCCCAGGGGGTCCAGAATGGCCACTGTGGTGGCTTCTGCTACTGCAGTAGTCACACCTGGGGCTCTCGCCTTGATCTCTGTCATAAGCTACTGCTCCTCCGGGAGCGGTAGGAGTCATACTCTGACTCCGAGGTCTCTGAGACGGAAGACCACGGAGAAGCTGAGCTTCAGTGCCTCGACCGTCAAGAGCTTGGGGAGTGACTTAGGCTCTCTGTCCGAGTGGGCTGGCGCCAAAGGATGTGAAGAGTGGGAATGCCTGGACATCACTGCCAGCTCCCCTCTTGATTGCACCTGGGGGGGTGGGGTGGGATCGCCAGCGCCAGAGGTTCCTCCCTCCTAGGGAGCAAGAACGGTGCCATAAAGTGAAGCAGATTCCAAGCAGCTTTGAAAGCTTCCGGCGTCGAAGGAAGCGTCAGCTGCTGGCCCGTAGGAACCGGTGAACGTGGGGGGCCCAGACTCAACTGCCTCGCCTGGGCAGGAGTTGATGCAGTTCTAACGGGGGTGATCTTGAGCTGTGGCCCACTCGGGATCTCACTTCCTTAGATTTAGCCGGAGGTGACAGACTGTCCGGCTTCGTTTTCTTCTGAAACACCAGCAAGTGAGACCGGTGTCTGCTCTTCGCTGGGCCTCAGGAGTTGCCATGTCTGTGCCAAGAATCCCAGGACGAGTCCTTTCTCGGCACTGAAATCGATGATGGCACCAGGGTGCTCCGCGTGGATGAGGAAGTGTTAGGAGCCAGGTCCCCTGAGCCTGGGTTCAAATTGGGGTGTAGAGCCATGAGGATCATTTTAAGAAGCTGCTCCCTTTCTTTAAGAGTTCTAGGGCAGAACTCACGGCAGATCTTACAGCAATCCTTTTGGTGACCCTTCCCTAGGCACCGTAAACACGAGGAGTGTGGATCATTCTTTGGCATGTGCTTCGCGCATAGTTTTTAAACCCCAGGGACCACAGCATACCACGGCTCTGGGGAGTCAGAAGAGGGGGTAGAGACCCCAACAACTCTAATCACTAACTACTAAGATAAACTAACTATATACAAACAACTCGAGTTGAATGCGCTTGCTAAAGCAAGAGCTACGAGAAGTTCCAGCCTACTGTCACTTGCAGTAAGAAGGAACCGATAGGGTGGCGGGTCAGTAGGGCTCTATATTGAGCGCGACTCCAAGGGGCGCCCAGATTGACCCGATGGATGCGGCTATGGGAAAAATCTTCCTGCTGCCATGCCCGTGCGCACGCACACACCTTATTGGAATCGACATGAACAAGCACTCGAAGAACTGGAGGATCTTCCACCCACCTCAGTAGATCTTGAAATTACCTATAGTCGTCAGGAGGTGATGATGCAACTGCCTTATCTGCAGATGACAACTCTATCTGAGTGGGTGGCTCCACCTGAGCTGGTTCCTTCTCTTCCTCAATTAGTTCTTGAGGAAGCTTGGGATCTTCTCTGTACGGGGAGGGCCGTCTTTACTCCTGATGGGAATGTATGGATTCAGGATGTTGCATTTATGGATTACATGGGACCTAGTAAAGCCAGTGTGAGGGGTCAAATGGAAATTGGGGCAGTCCCCCTGATGGAGGGTGCCACTCGTTCTGAGGAGCATAGTCCTTATGCAAGCAGAATAGTGCTCACAACACTCTGGATCCTCTGTCTGGTCTGACCCCTTGCCTCACTGGGAGTAGTGATGCTCTCCTACTGGCATCCTACTCAGAGGATGAGGCTTTGAAGACTGTGGGTGGTGCTATCAGTACCAAAGTCTCATTATGCTTGGCTGGTAGATGGTATGGTGAGTGGTTCTCTCTCATGCACGCCCTAGACCACCAGTGTGGACATCTCCCTGGTTAAGATCAATTCCGATAAGCAGGGACTTTGGGTTCATGTACATGACAGTGTCCTCATGGGTGGAGTATCTATCTCCTGATGCAAGGGTGTGGACTGGACTTCTTTCTTTCTGTAGCACCAGCAGCATCGGTATTGTTACAGTGTTCAGTACCAACAACCCTTTTTCATGTCTCATTGGTACCCACGAAGTCAGAGGGATTCTCTGTCAGTTTCCCCTCACTAGTACCGGGACAGTCCTGCTCCTGTGGTTAATGTCAGTTTCAGGGTGCTCAGAGCCAGGAGAAGAGTATCATACTCCTTGTGTGTACCCTGAACAGGAGTGTCAGGAGCTGCATGTCACCCAACTTAATGGGTGTCAGAGAGGAAATCAACATTTTGAATGAGGGATTTCTCATTTCTTGTGAGAGTGTTTCCAACACTCCTTAGGACTCCATTTGGAGGTGTCCTTTCCTCTACTCCTACCAATTCCAGAGTCATAGACCATTATTCTTGTAGGGGCACTTCTCAGTACCTCTGCCCAATGTACAGGGTGTGGGTGGCGTCTGATGGGTCTGAATTGGACTGGGGCCTCATAGCATGATCCATGAGGAATCTTCAAAGCCTATACTCACAATCTTGGTGGGCTTGCCTTGGAATGGATAAGCAAATGCTGCATTTTGAGAGGATGGGGGCTTCCCCAAGGCAGCAGAGGCACTTAATGTGGTCTTTGCTGACCAGAAAGGCCTGAGGGCAGGACACAATTCTTGAATCCCAGGATTCTGGCATACTAGGTACCACTAAGTGGGGAAAGGGATTGGCAAAGCCCCAAAATATTAAAAACCACTAACTATAAAACTATCTAACTAGTATTTATCTAAAAACTATTTACAGATAATTATACGCTTGAAGAACACTAGCTAAAACTGCAGACACTAAGGATGTTCCAGCTCAGATTACAGGTGGTAGAAAGAAACTGGAGAGCAGTTGGTCTGCACTACTCTTTGTGCCCTCTGTTCAGAGCATGAGGAGGAGAAGGGCGCAGGTGTGGACAAACAGACACTGCTAGGAAAAATCTTCCAGCCTCAGGCACATAGAGCACATGTGCACCTAGAGTTATATACACACAGGGACCATCACTCAAAAGAAGAAACATTCATTTAACTTTAAACCCAATGGGACTTAAACATATGTTTAAAGTTAAGCATGTGTCTAAAAGTGCTTTGCTGAACAGGGATGGTTTGCTAAATTGGGGCCTATCTTACTTTGAACATGCCCTTAGCAATTTCATTTTATTTTCTCTGTCCTTTCCTCTCAGTTTAGTACCATATGCAAATTTTATCTTTAACCTCTTTCTGCTGCATATGGTCAAGGAATACGATTTGTACTTTACACCAATCCCCGCAGTGTCCCATTAAACTCCTTTCCTAGACTCAATACATTGCTGTTTATGATTTCCCTTTGTTTTCTCCTTGAGTCAATTTTCAGTCTTTGACTCATATGTAAAACAACTGGAATTAATGTTTTAAATACTCTGCAGTACTTAAATTTGCAGTGCATGTGCCATGAATTCTACTATCATGATGGTTGTACAGTCACTACGTGCAGGACAAATCATATTGATTTTCTGTCCATTTTTTTCTCCAATGCTTGTTAATTATAAGAGGTTAATGATCACAGCCCTTGTCACAGCTGGTTGTAAATTCAAACATAAGTTTTAAATGTGTCTATTTTTTTATTTTCTCAAACAACAATGGATTTCATATTTGAAAGCCCAAATATAACTCTTTTTCCTCCCTAGGGGATATGTAAACATAGGAGGAAGATTTAAATTTTGGACTGCCAGTCATAGCTCTCCTTTTAAAAGTACTTTGAAGACACTAAGCTACTCCACAACAACTCTATTACAAAGCAAAGAATAATCTTTGCTAAATCTGACTGCTGGTGTCCATCCTGAATAACACGGCTGTGTGCTGGGGAGATTTGCAAGAAATCAGGGGAAATGATTCTTTCCTCACAAATCTAGAGGGCAACAGCTGAGCCACTCAGCATTCGAGCAGCCTCTCCTTGCTACTGCACTTCCCTTTCGTGGGCTGAGGAAGGAATGGTGGATTCCTTAGATCTTTCACTGTAGGGCTGCAGATTTGTCACAGCATTTTTTTTTAATCAAAAAATCAGAGAGTGACTGATCCGTGATTTTTGATAAAAAATGCCTTGACAAATGAGGGGGCCTGCAGCAGCGCCCTTTGTCCTGGCACTGCAGCCCTAATGAGGAGGGGGCATGCTGGTGGGGGAGGGGAGAGGTGCAGAGCAGTCCTGCCCTACATTCACCTTGGGCATGGGCATCGGCACTTCCTGTGTTCCACAGGACTGGGCCCAGCTACCTGCTTCAAGTGACCTGGCACATGGAGCACAGCACTATTCAGGTTTGGCTGTGCTGCCCCTCTGTCATGAGGCATTGAGGGAATTTCAGTGAGTGGCACTGCAACCCTGTTTGCCAGGTTGCAATGTTTTCTGGGCCCAGCCCCACAGGATACAGGAGCTGTTGCTGCAGGGTGAGTACAGTAGGGTTACCATATGTCCGTATTTTCCCAGACATGTCCTGCTTTTTAGTTGTTAATCACAGTCCAGGAGGATTTTTTAAATATATATAAATGTCCGGAAAATACGGAGGTATGATAAGCCTATCCACTGCCACCTCTCCTCTTGGGGTGTCAGCTCGCTGCAGCCTGCGGATTGCAAACCCCCTCCCCCTGTGTTCTGCAACCCCGCGCCCGCATCTCTGCAGGCAGCTGCGGGGGACCCGCGGCCACTTCTCCCTCCTCTGAGCATCACTCGCAGCTCTGGCAGAGCCTCAGTCTCCCACCTCCGTCCCAGCCGTGCAAGGAGCCCCCCTGCCAGCGGTCCGTGCAGCCGGGGCTGCCTCCCCCCGTGGAGCCGCTGCCGGGTCCCGGCGCAGGGGAAAGTTTCTCGGCGCACAGTGGTGGCTCCCGGGAGCCTGAGCTCCCCCACCCGGGAAGGGCCCGCGTTGCAGCGCCTCCCGCAGCCGCCCGGCCTGAGCTGCCGCAGCCTCGCTGGGTCCAGCTGGGAGCGGGGTGGAGGCTCCCCTGAGCCCGGGGGCAAGGCCCGGGCCACGCACGCAGCACTTCTCTGCTCCAACCCGGCCAGAGAGGGAACCTGCGGCTGGGGTGCAGCCTCGCAGGTGGGAGCACGCTGGGGCTGGGATGCCCAGCTTGGGGGCAGGCCCGGGGCCTGAAGCAACTTCCCGCCCCCCAGCTCCGGCTGCTGCTGCGCGGGGGAAGCGCCTGGCCGGGGGCGCAGGGACTGGAGAGCGCTGGGAGCCCGGGGAGGAAGCGGCTGTTTGGGGTGGCTGAGAGGGAGGGGGAATGTGGCGAGCTCAGGGGAGGAGGTGGGACTGGGATTTGGGGAAGGGGGCCAATAGGGCAGAGAGGGGGCAGAGTTGGGACAGAGACTTTGGGTGGGGAAGGGGTTGGAATGGGGGCGGGGAAGGGGCGGAGTTGGGGCGGGGCCAGGGGCCCCATGGAGTGTGCTCCTTTTTCAGTGTACAAATATAGTAACTCTAGAGTACAGGGTGGGCTTGCTCTTCAACACCCTCCTTTTCAGGGCCTGCTCTCTGCATCAGGTCAGCGGGGCAACTCATGGAGATCCTTCCTGCTGTAAGTCATGGACATACAGAGAAGTCACGGACAAAATGAGTATCCGTGACTTTTTCAGCTCTGTGAGAAACCTGCAGCCCTACTCATTGTGTACTGGCTTTTCCAAGATGATCTGTATTTCAGCTGAATCAGAATGCCCGTTTTGCTGCATTGCCAAGTCAGGCAATGTTCTGCAGACGTGAGAGAGTGAGGAAAAAAAGCCCCAGGACATCATGATCCTTTTACATTTTTGTGTTCTTCAGAGCCCTTAATACTGAGTAAGTCTTCATAACTTACTCTGGATGGAAGCCAAACATCATTCCCCCATATTACAAATAAGTTCACTAAAAGGTTGCACAGGTCACTTCAGTTACAGCTGACAACTGAACTCAAGGCCAAGTATTTCAGAAGTGACTAATTATTTTGAATTATGTTGTGATGATTGGGCAGACAAATTTACCCTAATGGTAAGCTCAACTGTAAAAAGTATGTAAAAGTTCATAAGGTGTCACAATAACTATAGTAACAAATGTTGATGGGAAAAGGTACAAAAAGGAGACAGAAATACTAAATTAATCTAAACAAAAAGGCTTACTGATATATTTCAATGACTATGCTGAAATCGTGCATGGTAAAAACAAGATGTGGAACTGGAAATTAATGAACCAAAATTGATGTGTTGGATGTTAGGCCTAATTGGTAGACAACACAATGAGGGGATGAGCTATCTCACCCATCAACTCCCTCTTTGGGTCCTTAAAGAAAGAGACTTTGGGGAAGAATACAAAACAAAAGACAGAAAAACAAATAGAGGCTACCAGAGTGAGCTTCAGAATCATGGCTGCCACCACCCGCATCATTTACTGGGATCCCAGGCCTTTGTCACGCTGATCTTGAGAGATGTCCAGACCAGACCAGGCCCAAGAGAGGGATCCAGATGACATTGTCACCCCTATCAGCTCCATCTGAATCCCAAATGCACCTGAGATGGAATGGGATTGGATTTACAGTAGCAGCAACAGCTCCAGGTCAAGCTCATAGAATCATAGTACTAGAAGGGATCTTGAGAGGCCATCTAGTCCAGTCCCCTGCCCTCATGGCAGGACTAAGTATTATCTAGACCATTTCTGACAGGTTCATCTAATCTGCTGTTAAAAATCTCCAAAGATGGAGATTCTACAACCCCCCTAGGCAATTTATTCCAGTGCTTAACCAGCCTGACAGTCAGGAAGTTGTTCCTAATGTCCAACCTAAACTTCCCTTCCTACAATTTAAGCACATTGCTTCTTGTCCTAGCCTCAGAGGTTAAGCAAAACATTTTTTCTCCCTCCTTTTTGTAACAACCTTTATGTACTTGAAAACTGTTATGTCCCCTCTCAGTCTTCTCTTCTCCAGACTACACAAACCCATTTTTTCAATCTTTCCTCAGAGGTCATGTTTTTTAGACCTTTAATACATTTTTGTTGCTCTTCTCTGGACTTTCTCCAATTTGTCCACATCTTTCCTGAAATGTGGCATCCAGAACTGGAAAAATACTCCATTTGAAGCCTAATCAGTGTGGAGTAGAGCAGAAGAATTACTTCTCGTGACTTGCTTACAACACTCCTGCTAATACAGCCCAGAATGATGTTTGCTTTTTTTGCAACAGTGTTTTACTGTTGACTCATATTTAGCTTGTGATCTACTGAGACCTGCAGATCCCTTTTGGCAGTACTCCTCCCTAGGCAGTCATTTCCCATTTTGTATGTGTGTAACTGATTGTTCCTTCTTAAGTGGAGTACTTTACATTTGTCCTTATTGAATTTCACCTTATTTACTTCAGACCATTTCTCCAGTTTGTCAAGATCATTCTGAATTTTAATCCTATCCTCCAAAGCTCTTGCAATCCCTCCCAACTTGGTATCGTCCACAAACTTTATAAATGAACTCTCTATGCCATTATCTAAATCATGGAAGAAGATATTGAACAGAGCTGATCCCAGCAGGACCCCATTTGATATGCCCTTCTAGCTTAACTATGAATCACTGATAACTATACTCTGGGAATGGTTTTCCAACCGGCATGTACTTACTTTATAGTAGCTCCATCTAGGTTGTCATTTCCCTAATTTGTTTATGAGGAGATCATGCAAGACAGTATCAAAAGCTTACTCAAGTCAAGATGTATCACATATACCATTTCCCCTCCCACATCCACAAGGCTTGTTACCCCGTCAAAGAAAGCTATTAGGTTGGTTTGACATTATTTGTTCTTGAATCTATGCTGACTACTTATCTTATTATCTTCTAGGTATTTGCAAACTGATTGCTTAATTATTTGCTCCACTATCTTTTTGGGTACCGAAGTGAAGCTGACTAGTCTGTATTTCCCGGGTTGTCCTTATTTCCCTTTTTACAGATGGGCACTATATTCGCCCTTTTCCAGTCCTCCGGAATCTCTCCCATGAGTTTTCAAAGATAATTGTTAATGGCTCAGATATCTCCTCAGCCAGCTCAAGTATTCTAGGATATATTTCATCAGGCCTTGGTGACCTGAAGACATATAACTTGTCTAAGTAATTTTTAACTTGTTCTTTCCCTATTTTAGCCTCTGCTCCTACCTCATTTTCACTGGCATTCACCATCTTAGATGTTCAATCACTACTAGCCTTTTTGGTGAAAACTGAAACAAAAAAGTCATTTAGCACTTCTGCCATTTCTGTTACTGTTTCCAGTCCCTCCTCCCCCTTTAAATAATGGGTCTATCCTGTCCTTGGTCTTCCTCTTGCTTCTAATGTACACTCAGTTATCTTCTTCTCTTTTTCCCAAAAGGACAGTTATGACCAGCTTTGATACCATCTAAGAAACTGTCAAACAAGGCTTTTTTCCCCTTCTAAAACTATCTCCAGTTAAAGGGAACAAGAAATGTTGTTAAAATGAAAGCTTTACTTACTACTTTATATTTCAAATGCTTTCATGTTTTCCCTTCTTTTCTGTATCTTTAAGAAAAAGGTTAAAAGGATGTGTAAGTAGCTTGAGATCTCTATATACCAAACCCTGAACCTTGTTTAACAATATTTAATGCTGGACACGACTAGGTTACGTTAATATTTTTGGGCCCCGAAATCCAATTAATACAACAATGCCTTAATTTTTGCTTGTTCAACTTGAGATAGTTTTAAAGGGACTAATTTTCAGAAAGCATTCAGCTTCCAGATTCTGAAAATCAGACCTCTCTTGAATGTCTCAAGTTGAGCACCCAAAAATTATAGCACCCAAAATTACTTTTACCTTTTAAAATCTTGAACCAAGTCACAAATATAGCAGCTCTAGCTTTTATCTACTCAGGCACACTGCCTTTCCAAGGGAAGGTGCAAAATCTATGTGCTTTGCTATCCTGTCTCAAACCAACTATTGCTCTAATGCAGGGGTCGGCAACCTTTGAGAAGTGATGTGCCAAGTCTTAATTTATTTACTGTAATTTAAGGTTTCATGTGCCAGTAATACATTTTACATTTACAGGGGCTGGCGGACGGAACCCCAGACTGGCAGTGGGCTGTGCGGGGCTGGCGGGCAGAACACCAGACTGGCAGCAGGCTGAGCTGCTCAGCCCACTGCTGGTCCGGTCTGGGGTTCTGTCCGCCAGCCCTTGCCAGCTAGGGTCCCGGCCGCCAGCCCCGCTCAGCCCGCTGCCGGCCTGGGGTTCTGTCCATCCAGGCCGGCAGTGGGCTGAACGGGGCCGGGACCCCGGCTGGCAGCAAAGTGCCACTAAAAATCAGCTCGCATGCCGGCTTTGGCACATGTACCGCAGGTTGCCGACCCCTGCTCTAACCACACCACCACACTTCCCTCAGAACCAGGAACAGAACTTAGTATTTCTGCTCTGTAACATTCTACTGATATCTAGCAAATAGGTTTACTGCTAACTGGGAAAGCGTGTGTCAAGTTCCCCTCTAGTCCACATCGACAGTAACAGTTATTCCTTGAACTCAAATGGTCAATGTCAAGTTGACACACTATAGGTTTGGATATCAAGCCCTTCTGATCACCCACTTGGGGTGGATCCTCATTGCTGTGCATCATAGAATTTGTTTTTCCAGTTTGCTGATTTTAAAAACTGGTTTAATTCTGGCAACTAGCAAAAGTTGCTAGATCGCAGGCCCTGGTTCTCATGGGAGATTTTAATCACCCTGATATCTGCTGGGAGAGCAATACAGCGGTGCACAGACAATCCAGGAAGTTTTTGGAAAGTGTAGGGGACAATTTCCTGGTGCAAGTGCTGGAGGAACCAATTAGGGGCAGAGCTTTTCTTGACCTGCTGCTCACAAACAGGGAAGAATTAGTAGGGGAAGCAAAAGTGGATGGGAACCTGGGAGGCAGTGACCATGAGATGGTCGAGTTCAGGATCCTGACTCAAGGAAGAAAGGAGAGCAGCAGAATACGGACCCTGGACTTCAGAAAAGCAGACTTTGACTCCCTCAGGGAACAGATGGGCAGGATCCCCTGGGAGAATAACATGAAGGGCAAAGGGGTCCAGGAGAGCTGGCTGTATTTTAAAGAATCCTTATTGCGGTTGCAGGAACAAACTATCCCAATGTGTAGAAAGAATAGTAAATATGGCAGGCGACCAGCTTGGCTAAACAGTGAAATCCTTGCTGATCTTAAACGCAAAAAGGAAGCTTACAAGAAGTGGAAGATTGGACAAATGACCAGGGAGGAGTATAAAACTATTGCTCAGGCATGCAGGAGTGAAATCAGGAAGGCCAAATCACACTTGGAGTTGCAGCTAGCAAGAGATGTTAAGAGTAACAAGAAGGGTTTCTTCAGGTATGTTAGCAACAAGAAGAAAGTCAAGAAAAGTGTGGGTCCCTTACTGAATGAGGGAGGCAACCTAGTGACTGAGGATTTGGAAAAAGCTAATGTACTCAATGCTTTTTTTGCCTCTGTCTTCACGAACAAGGTCAGCTCCCAGACTGCTGCACTGGGCAGCACAATATGGGGAGAAGGTGACCAGCCCTATGTGGAGAAAGAAGTGGTTCGGGACTATTTAGAAAAACTGGACGTGCACAAGTCCATGGGGCTGGATGTGCTGAATCCAAGGGTGCTAAAGGAGTTGGCGGATGAGATTGCAGAGCCATTAGCCATTATTTTTGAAAACTCATGGCGATTGGGGGAGGTCCCAGATGACTGGAAAAAGGCTAATGTAGTGCCCATCTTTAAAAAAAGGAAGGAGGAGGATCCGGGGAACTACAGGCCAGTCAGCCCCACCTCAGTCCCTGGAAAAATCATGGAGCAGGTCCTCAAGGAATCAATTCTGAAGCACTTAGAGGAGAGGAAAGTGATCAGGAACAGTCAGCATGGATTCACCAAGGGGAAGTCGTGCCTGACTAACCTAATTGCCTTCTATGATGAGATAACTGGCTCTGTGGATGAGGGGAAAGCAGTGGATGTGTTATTCCTTCACTTTAGCAAAGCTTTTGATACAGTCTCCCACAGTATTCTTGCCGCTAAGTTAAAGAAGTATGGGCTGGATGAATGGACTGTAAGGTGGATAGAAAGCTGGCTAGATCGTCGGGCTCAATGGATAGTGATCAACGGCTCCATGTCTAGTTGGCAGCCGGTTTCAAGCGGAGTGCCCCAAGGGTTGGTCCTGGGGCTGGTTTTGTTTAATATCTTTATTAATGATCTGGAGGATGGTGTGGACTGCACTCTCAGCAAGTTTGCAGATGACACTAAACTAGGAGGCGTGGTAGATACACTAGAGGGTAGGGATCGGATACAGAGGGACCTAGACAAATTAGAGGATTGGGCCAAAAAAAAACCTGATGACGTTCAACAAGGATAAGTGCAGAGTCCTGCACTTAGGACGGAAGAATCCCATGCACTGCTACAGACTAGGGACCGAATGGCTAGGTAGCAGTTCTGCAGAAAAGGACCTAGGGGTCACAGTGGACGAGAAGCTGGATATGAGTCAACAGTGTGCTCTTGTTGCCAAGAAGGCTAACGGCATTTTGGGCTGTATAAGTAGGGGCATTGCCAGCAGATCAAGGAACGTGATCGTTCCCCTTTATTCGACATTGGTGAGGCCTCATCTGGAATACTGTGTCCAGTTTTGGGCCCCACACTACAAGAAGGATGTGGAAAAATTGGAAAGAGTCCAGTGGAGGGCAACAAAAATGATTAGGGGTCTGGAGCACATGACTTATGAGGAGAGGCTGAGAGAACTGGGATTGTTTAGTCTCCAGAAGAGAAGAATGAGGGGGGATTTGATAGCAGCCTTCAACTACCTGAAGGGGGGTTCCAAAGAGGATGGAGCTCGGCTGTTCTCAGTGGTGGCAGATGACAGAACAAGGAGCAATGGTCTCAAGTTGCAGTGGGGGAGGTCCAGGTTGGATATTAGGAAACACTATTTCACTAGGAGGGTGGTGAAGCACTGGAATGCGTTACCTAGGGAGGTGGTGGAGTCTCCTTCCTTGGAGGTTTTTAAGGCCCGTCTTGACAAAGCCCTGGCTGGGATGATTTAGTTGGGAATTGGTCCTGCTTTGAGCAGGGGGTTGGACTAGATGACCTCTTGAGGTCCCTTCCAACCCTGATATTCTATGATTCTATGACTAAAAAAAACCCATTAAAACTCAGTTTTATAGTTTACAACCACTATATTCTATTTATTATGGCATGATAAACAAGCAAACACAGATTTTCTGCATTTTGGTCATCACATATTTTGATTACTTATGTCATACATTGGTAGGTTTGAAAGATGGGAGGTATGCAATGATGTGCTTTGGAGTTACTGCCCCCACTCTCATCACACAGCCATCTTACATATTTGGTTACAGGGATACAACTTAGAATCACAGAACTGGAAGGGAGCTTAAGAGGTCATCTAGTCCAGACACCTGCACTCAAGGCAGGACTAAGTACTATCTAGACCAGGAGCGGGCAAACTTCATGGCCTGAGGGCCACATTGGGTTTCTGAAATTGTATGGAGGACTGGTTAGGGCAGGCTGTGCCTCCCCAAACAGCCAGGCATGGCCTGGCCCCCATCCCCTATCTGATCCCCCCACACTTCTCGCTCCGTGACAACACTCCCGGGACAACCCCCATCCAACCCCCCCGTTCCCTGACAGCCCCCCCCCCACCCGGACCCTTTCCCCATCCACACCCCCCCACCATTCCCTGTCCCCTGACCGCCCCTGGAACCCCCGCCCCTTCCAACCCCTCCTCGCATTCCTGACTGCCCCCAGAATCCCTGCCCCTGACTGACCCCCACTGCCCCATCCAACCCCCCACTCCTTCCTGACTGCCCCCGGGATCCCTAACTCCATTCAACCCCCCTGTTCCCCACCCTCTGACCGCCCCGAACCTTATCCACACCCCTGACCACCACCTCAAACTCCCATGCCCTCTTTCCCACCCCCCTGCTCCCTGCACCCTGACTGCACTGCCTGGAGCACCAGTGGCTGGCGGCGCTACAGCCACGCCGCCCAGAGCAGCAGGACAGGCAGCTGCACCACCTGGCGGGAGCCAGCCACGCCACCACACAGCACAGAGCACTGGGTCAGGCCTGGCTCTGCAGCCCTGCCGACCAGAGCATTGCACCAGTGGCACAGTAAGCTGAGGCTGCGGGGAAGGGGGAACAGTGGGGGAGGGGCCGGGGGCTAGCCTCCCGGGCCAGGAGCTCAGGGGCCGGGCAGGAGGGTCCCGCGGGCCGGATGTGGCCCGCAGGCTGTAGTTTGCCCACCTCTGATCTAGACCATCCCTGACAAGTGTTTGTACTATCTGCGCTTAAAAATCCCCAATGATGGAGATTCCACAACCTACCTAGGCAATTTATTCCAGTGCTTAACCACTGGACAGTTAGGAAGTTTTTCCTAATGTCCAACCTAAACTGCCCTTGTTCCAATTTAAGCCCATTGCTTCTTGTCCTAGCCTCAGAGGTTAAGAAGAACATTTTTCTCCCTCCTCCTCGTAACAACCTTTTATGTACTTGAAAACTGTTATGTCCCCTCTCAGTCTTCTCTTCTCCAGACTAAACAAACCCAATTTTTTTTTCAATCTTCCCTCATAGGTCATGTTTTCTAGACCTTTAATCATTTTTGTTGTTCTTCTCTGGACTTTATCCAGTTGGTCCACATCTTTCCTGAAATGTGGCACCCAGAAGTGGACACAATACTCTGAGGTCTAATCAGCATGGAGTAGAGTGGAAGAATTACTTCTTGTGTCTTGCTTACAATACGCCTGCTAATACATCCCAGAATGATGTTTGAGTTTTTTGCAAACAGCATTAAACTGTTGACTCATATTTAGCTTGTGATCCACTATGACCCCAGATTCCCCTTTCTGCATTACTCCTACCTAGGCAGTCATTTCCCATTTTGTATGTATGCAACCTATTGTTCTGTCCTAAGTGGAGTACTTTGTAATTGTCCTTATTGAATTTCTTCCCATTTACTTCAGACGATTTCTCCAGTTTGTCCAGATCTTTTTGAATTTTAATCCTATTTGAATTTTAATCCAAAGCACTTGCAACCCCTCCCAGCTTGGTATCGTCTGCAAACTTTATAAGTGTACTCTCTATACCATTATCTAAATCACTGAAGAAGATATTGAATAGAGCTGGACCCAGAACCGATCCCTGCGGGACTCCACTTGTTATGCCCTTCCAGCATGACTGTGAACCACTGATGATTACTCTCTGGGAACGATTTTCCAACCAGTTATGCACCCATCTAGGTTGTATTTCCCAAGTTTGTTTATGATGAGGTCACGCGAGACAATATCAAAAGTCTTACTAAAGTCAAGATATACCACATCTACCGCTTCCCCCTCATCTACAAGGCTTGTTATCCTGTCAAAGAAAGCTATCAGGTTGGTTTGACATGATCTGTTCTTGACAAATCCATGCTGACTGTTATTTATCTTCTAGGTGTTTGCAAATTGATTGCTTAATTATTTGCTCCATTATCTTTCCGGGTACAGAAGTGAAGCTGACTGGTCTGTAATTCCCCAGGTTGTCCTTATTTCCCTTTTTATAGATGGGCACTATATTTTCCGTTTCCAGTTTTCTGGAATGTCTCCTGTCTTCCATGACTTTTCAAAAATAATTGCTAATGGCTCAGATAGTTCTTTGAGTATTCTAGGATACATTTCATCAGGCTCTGGTGATCTGAAGACATCCAACTTGTCTAAGTAATTTTTCACTTGTTCTTTCCCTATTTAGACTCTGATCCTACCTCATTTTTACTGGCATTCACTATGTTAGATGTCCAATCGCTACCAATCTTCTGGGTGAAAACCAAAACAAAGAAGTCATTAAGCACTTCTGCCATTTCCATATTTTCTGTTACTGTCTTCCCCGCCTCATTGAGTAATGGGCCTACTCCGTCCTTGGTCTTCCTCTTGTTTCTAATGTATTTGTAGAACGTTTTCTTGTTTCCCTTTATGTCCCTAGTTAGTTTGATCTCGTTTTGTGCCTTGGCTTTTGTAATTTTGTCCCTACATACTTGTGTTACTTGTTTATATTCATCCTTTGTAATTTGACCGAGTTTCCACTTTTTGTAGGACTCTTTTTTGTTTTAGTTAATTGAAGATCTCCTGGTTAAGCCAGGTTAAGGGTGGTCTCTTGCAATACTTCCTATCTTTCCTACGCAGTGGGATAATTTGCTCTTGTCCCCTTACTAATGTCTCTTTGAAAAACTGCCAACTGTCTTCAATTGTTTTTCCCCATAGGCTTGGTCTACACTAAACCCCCAAATCGAACTAAGGTACGCAACTTCAGCTACGTGAATAACGTAGCTGAAGTCGACGTACCTTAGTTCGAACTTACCGCCGTCCAGACCCGGCAGGCAGGCTCCCCCGTCGACTCCGCGTACTCCTCGCGGCGAGCAGGATTACTGGAGTCGACGGGGAGCACTTCTGAGTTCGATTTATCGCGTCCAGACAAGACGCGATAAATCGAACCCAGAAGTTCGATTGCCTGCCGCCGAACCAGCGCGGTAAGTATAGACAAGCCCTTAGATTTGCTTCCTATGGTATTTTACTTACCAATTCCCTGAGTTTGCTAAAATCTGCCTTCTTGAAATCCATTGTCTTTATTGTGCTGTTCTCCCTCCTACCATTGCTTAGCATCATGAACTCTACCATTTCATGATCACTTTCATCCAAGTTGCCTTCCACTTTCAAATTCTCAACCAGTTCCTCCCTATTTGTCAAATCAAATCTAGAACAGCCTCCCCCCCCAAGTAGCTTTCTCCACCTTCGGAATTAAAAAATTGTCTCCAATACATTCCAAGAACTTGTTGGATATCTGTGCCCTGCTTATTATTTTCCCAACAGATGTCTGGGTAGTTGAAGTCCCCCATCACTACCAAGTCCTGTGATTTGGATGATTTTGTTAGTTGTTTTAAAAAAAGCCTCATCCACCTTAACAGGGGGCGTTCCAAGGCTGCATGAGTTCCCCAAATCCTGCCCTTCTGGGCAGTAAAACTACATCAGCCCCAATGTATCTGGGACCTCTGTATTTGGGGAAGTTAGTCAGTAGGACATACCCCCAAAATGTTGAAGCTAAATACCATGTCATTTTAACAAACTTCAGCTTATCATTTGAAAAGAACCATAAATGTAGGGTAGTCAGACCTCCACTGTGAGTTATAATATACAATATACAATTAGTGGTTACTGCTGTATGTGATTACTACTTCTAAAATAACTTAGATAAACTACTTTCATCTTATATACCACATAAGGTCAATTTCTACTCTTGCTTATTCTGCATTCTTGAAAAGTACACATTCACTTGTGAAAATTAAAGAAAATAAATGTAAAATATTGAGTGATTTTAATTTCCTTCACTTGTATCAGATTGCTTTGTAACAGGATGGAAAATAAAAAAGTGCATTCAAACTATGGATAAGTCGTCCTCTTCTTACCATGATCTGGGGGACAAACTGAAACAGTACCAGTCTGTACTAGATAAGTGCTGGCAGTATAGTCCTCATCTGTATCAGAGTCCTGAACTGGCTGGATGGCATTAGTACTTAGCAACCACCTCTGGTTGTCATGGAGATTGGGTGATGGAGGAAGGGAATGTAAATGTTCAATGACTGATGGACTAGATGAAGAGGATGGCATGGGAGGACCTATGGAAAAATAAAAATAAAATATTTTAAAATATGGGTCAGGATATCACATGAGAGATAAATAAAATCCTTTCTACATCATTGAAAAGAAAGTCATTAATTAAAACAATAAAAACAGGGTGGGCAAAAAAAGATATTACTGGAGCATGCAATACAAATGGTTTTAAAAAGCTTAAAATGTCACAATGTAAGATTCTGATCTTGTGATCACCCACTACTGCAGAGTAGTAGCACAAGGAATCCCCTTGACTATGCTGAGTAGTAGATGAGAGGAGGCTCAGGTCTCAAGTAACTAACTACGTATAAAAAGGTTTGGTTTTCCAGTATTTGCAAAAGAAATTATTTTCTACTCTTTTAATCTGACTTTTGTTTTATAAGGGCACTGTAACAGCCAGAGGGCCTAAAAAGTAAAACTAATGGTTCTGTTTTGGGTTGAGGAAATTAATATTTATGTCATGCAAGCACACACATATTGCGCCATCCCTCCATTCTGCAGGTCTGCTCTGCTTTTGTAGGTGGGCAGGCAGAATGAAAGCATTCAGAAATCAGGATTCTTGTACATTTCAGAGCAAGATTCCTGTATACAAAAAGCCCCACCTCATTTTAATGGAAAAGACAGGCATGAGTGGAGAGACAGCATGAAGTGTTATGCTTGAGATCACAGATATACAGAAATCCACAACTATGGGTTTGTAATACATGAATTACCACTGATGAGAAGCTAGGATTTTAGCTAGGATTTTTAGCAATGTAAGGGGGAGGAATTATAGCTTATTTAAAAAAACACAAATATTAATTAAAAGGAAAACAAACATTAACTTTTAAAATCAGTGAAATGTTGGGCCTATCAAACTTCGGATCCCTCTAAACAAGAGATTAACATTAAGTTACTTTAAAACATAGAATCAGAGAAATGTAGGGCTGGAAGGGATCTCGAGAGGTTATCAAGTCAAGTCCCCTGCACTGAGGCAGGACCTAGGCCATCCCTGACAGTTTGTCCAACCTGTTCTTAAAAATCTCCAATAATAGGGATTCCACAACCTCCCTGGGAAGCCTATTTCAGAGCTTAAATATGTTAGAATTTTTTCCCCTAATACCTAACCTAAATCTCCCTTTCTGCAGATTAAGTCAATTTCTTCTTGTTCTACCTTCAGTGAACATGTAGAACAATTGATCATTGTCATCTTTATAACACCCGTTAACATATTTGAAGACTGTTATGTCCGCCACTCAATCTACTTTTCTCAAGACCAAATATGCCCAGTTTTTTTAAACTTTCCTCTTCATGAGGTTTTCTAAACCTTTTATCATTTTTATTGCTCTCTTCTGGATTCTCTCCAATTTATCCACATCTTTCCTAAGATGTGGCACCCAGAATTGGATACTGCACTCCATCTCAGGCCTTACCATTGCAGACTATAGAAGGACAATTACTTCCCATGGCTTACATAAAACACTCTTGTGAATACACCCCAGAATTATATTAGCCTCTTTTGCAACTGCTTCACATTGATGACCCATACTCAATTTGTGATCCATTATAGCCCCATAGCCTTTTCAGAAGTACTGCCACCTAGCCAGTTATTCCCAAAAATCAAGTTATGCACTTGATTTTTCCTTTTATTTTGCACTTATCTTTATTTAATTTCATCTTGCTAAATTCAGACCAGTTCTCCATTTTGTGAAGATTGTTTTGAATTCTTATCCTGTCATCCAAAATGCTTTCAATACCTTCCAGTTTAGTATCATCTGCAAATTTTATAAGCATATTTTGCACTCCATTATCCAAGTCATTAATGCATGACATTGTTGACTCATATTCAGTTAGCAAAATATTGACTAGTACTGGACCCAGGACTGAACCCCACAGGACCCTCCAAGTTTCACAGCGAACCATTGATAACTACTCTTTGAGAACCAGTTGTGCACCCATCTTACAGAAATGTCATTTAAACCATATTGCCCTAGTTTGGTTATGAGAATGTCATGTGGGACTGTATCAAAAGCCTTACTAAAATCAAGATATATCATGTCTACTGCTTTGCCCCCTTTTCTGTTAGACCAGTAACCCAATTAAAGAACATATATACACTTATTTCACAGCTGTTGCATACATGATGAAAAATATTTCCTAGTTTAAGCATAAACCAAATACATCCAGATAAAGACTAGAGAATGATATTGATATATTTGGCACTTAAAAATCCACAACTGGTAAAGAATGGTTACTTACCCCACAATAACTGTGGATCTTTGAGATGTAGTAGTCATGTGGATGCCAGTGTAGCTATATATGTGCCTTATGCATGGAGTTTTTTAAACCTCAATGTCTGTCGGGGTTGCACATGCACTCTGTGCCTCTTTGTGCTCCCACGTGAGGGCATAAAGGAAAGAGCAGTCCCCTCACCCCCCAGGTTCTCTCACAATTCAAAGCCTGTGGTACTTGAGAACTCTGAAGAGCAGGAAGAGGACAGAACAAAGAGTAATGGTGTCAAGTTGCAGTGGGGGAGGTTTAGGTTGGATATTAGGAAAATCTTTTTCACTAGGAGGGTGGTGAAGCACTGGAATGGGTTACCTAGGAAGGTGGTGGAATCTCCTTCCTTAGAGGTTTTTAAGGTCAGGCTTGACAAAGCCCTGGCTGGGATGATTTAGTTGGGGATTGGTCTTGCTTTGAGCAGGGGACTAGACTAGATGACCTCCTGAGGTCCCTTCTAACCCTGATATTCTATGATTCTATGAGGGAGAGATCCACACTGACAACATCTCGAAGACCACTATTGTTATAGATTAAGTAACCATTCTTCTTCAAATATATATTGAGATGGATCCCACTGGAAAGCAGTACCTCCTCAAGATGGTGGGAATAAGGAGTTTCAGCTGTATCATATGAACACGGATTTCTCTCCCAAACTTGGCATCTGATCTAGCAACTAAGTCCAAGGCATAGTGTTTGGCAAAGGTCAATGGATTACTCCACACTACTGATTTCTGATAGTGGCACATTTCTGAAGTAGCTGCACCATGTAGCCTGTGCTTGGATGGAGTGAGCCTTGATGAAGGAGAAGTACACCAGCTAGCTGGTAACAAACATGATCAATTTCAATATTCTTGGTGAAGAGATGGCTTTACCTTTACAATGCACAATTACAACTAATAATAGAAGTGCAACAGTGTGATCCTGTCAATATAATAAAGCAAACTCCTGGGTACATCCAATGTGTGTAACTTCTTTTCTTTTGGTGTAGTGTGGGGCTTCAGGAAAAAGACAGGTGGTCGACTGTGTTTTGATACACATCTGAGATCAGCTTAGGAATGAACTTCTGGTGAGATCGCATACTGAGAACTCTTCCACTAGGTACAGCCTTCTGGTAGATGTTTTCCTGCTCTGTAAAATATTTCCTGGACCTGTAACGAGTAGTCTCTGTCTAGTCTGGATGGAGTATCTGGCCCTGAAACTGAGATTAGATCCAGATGGTCTGGAAGCTGGTTTGAGGGCTGAATGGACATCTGTGGGAAGTCTGTCATCCAAAACGGTCTTGGTTAATAAGAAGCTATTAAAATGATTGGCTTTGCTCTTTTAATCTTGACAATTATCCTGGAGATCAGGGTAATCAGTGGAAAGGCGCAGAACAGCCTCTGTTCCATTGCAGAAGGAAGGCATCT
Organism: Trachemys scripta elegans; assembly: GCF_013100865.1. Classification (NCBI taxonomy): domain Eukaryota; kingdom Metazoa; phylum Chordata; order Testudines; family Emydidae; genus Trachemys; species Trachemys scripta. Next base: position 77,415,746 of record NC_048302.1, on the reverse strand, counting down.
GACAATGATTCTAAATTAAGGCCTCCTCTGGAGCCCAAATTCTGACACTTGGCATTGTTCTTGACATCAAAAAAGTCTAATATGGGGGATCTCCAGTGACAGAATACCAGTCCTATGCAAACCTGTGTAAGGACCTTTCATGAAGGGTTACAGATTACCTGCTCAGGAAGTTTGCTAGGCTGTTGCTCCCAAAGGATGAAGGACCATTGGGGTCACTACATTCCAAGTCCAGAATTTGATGGCCTCCAGGCAGAGGGGTGAAGAGTAGGAGCCCTTTTGTTTATGTAGTGCATGGCTGATGTATTATCTGTGAGTTCTGAAGGACAGATAGAAATGCCCCTTAGCTGGCTCAAGTATGCCCTCATTAATGGGGGGAGCAACCCCGGCTGGGACTGATGCAGTCAAAATGTCAAAGAGTTTCTGGGATTTCTCTTGTATTACTACTCATTTGATATCTAGGTCTCTGTGATACAAGATAGGAAAATCTGAAAGGTCTTAAAATCATCACTTGTGGGGACAGGGGCTAGTGTAACTGCCTCATCAGGCAAAAATGACAATTCTTTCAGTGGACACTGTGGATATTGTTGTCCATCTGCTACCCCCAGCTCCTGAGTGTTCATGGGCAACCTGATCTCCTCCTCTTCCTGGACATACTTGAGGGCAATCCACTGCAAGATACTCATGATGATAGTCCCCAGTATGGCCAAGGTAGAATGCCATATGGGTATTGATCAAAAGCACGTCAGGTTCCCTTGACGCTGGTGCCATGTGATAGCCATCTCTGGTGTCAGCCCTACGGTACTACAAGAAGGCAGAGCCCAGCCATCCCTGCTCAATGCTAGAGGGAAAGCATAATATGGTGATGGTGAAGAAGAATAAGACTTTTCAAACAGTGATGCCATGGAGCAATGCCTGTGCTCAAGTCCTAGTGCCAGGCGCTGCTCCAGTACCAACAATGTCCCTGGAGGGGAACTCGATGAGTCTATGAGGGCATATCTTGGGCCTGTAATCGGTGTGGTTGTCAGTACTGGCGTCTTTGTCTGTGTCAGTGCCAGTTTACTATGCATCATTTCTGACTGAGTGGCAGACTTGGATGCCTTGCCCTTCTCCTCCTTACAGAGCCATATCTCCTGATGTTTGAAGCTAAACTTGGGCTCCACTTGGCTGACCTTCAGTCCCACCCTTATGTCAGGGTGCCAGTGCAGATTATAATGATGACATTGTTGGCATTGGGAGAGATGGCACTGAGCTCAATGCCAATGTTGGGGCTGTTGGTGTCAATACTGGTGTAGAGACGTCTGGTGCTAAAGGCAGAGGCAGTTTCCCACAATGTAGCCTGTGCCAATTTTGATAGTGTCTTCTTTCCTGCCTTCCTTTTGCTGGGTTGTGCAATGTGGTTGAGAGAGTGCTCATGGATGAAGACCCTTTTGACCGTTCTTTGGAAGTATTAACTTCCTCTGGGTCTGAAGTGGTATACATAGATTGCTCTAGAACAGTGGCTCTCAACCAGGAGTCTGGAGCCCCGTAGGGGGGCTCGAGTAGGTTTCACAGGGGCCTCCAAGCAGGGCCAGCATTAGACTATCTAGGGCCCAGGGCAGAAAGCCAAAGCATAAGCACATGGGGCTCAAGCCCAGCTCCCTGAGCCCTGCCACGCAGGACTGAAGCTGGAGCCTGAGCAATGTAGCTTCATGGGGATCCCTGTGGCATGAGGCCCCAGGCAATTGCCCTGCTTGCTATCCCCTAATGCCAGCCCTGGCTTTTATATGCAGAAAACCAGTTATTGTGGCACAGGTGGGCCGCAGAGTTTTTATAGCATGTTAGGGGTGGGGTGTCAGAAAGAGAAAGGTTGAGAACCTCTGCTCTAATAGATGCAATTTTAGTCACACATTCCTAGAATTATGACTTCTTGAGCAGAAGGATTTACATGTCAAACATTTATTTGGGACATGGCTGTCCCTCAGAAAGAATAGGCTTTGACTATACCCATCGACCAGACCAATGAGTCTGCTGCAGATTGAGCAGGGTTTAAACCCAGAGTGTTTGAAGCCCTTCATGTTGGTCAGTGCACGGAACTTTACCAGGGCCGGCTTTAGGACCTGTGGGGCCCGATTCGGCACTTCAGCGGCAGGGGGTCCGCTCCGTGTCTTCTGCGGCACTGAAGGACCCCCCCCCCACCGCTGAAATGCCGCTGAAGATCTGGAGCAGACCCCCTGCCGCCAAATTGCCACCGAAGACCCAGAGCGGACCCCCCGCCGCTGAAATGCCACCGAAGACCTGGAGCGGACCCCCCGCCACCGAATTGCCACTGAAGACCTGGAGCGGACTGCCGCCAGGTGAGTAAAAAAAATTTAAAAAAAAAGGCGCCTAAGGTGCGGGGCCCTCTTAGCGTGGGGCCTGATTCCAGGGAATCAGTCTAATGCTGGCCCTGCACTTTACCCTGCTATGTCAGAAGGTGTACAGAAGTGCATGTCTCTCTTCTTCTTCCTTCGTCCTTTTTTTATGGTGGGGTGCAGTAGTCAAGGCCGGCTCCAGCATTTCTGCCGGCCCAAGCAACAACAACAACAAAAAAAGACGCGATCGCGATTGGCGGCGGCAATTGGAAAAAAAAAATGTTGCGATCGGCGGCGGCAGTTCAGCGGCAGGTCCTTCGCTCCTAGAGGGAGTGAGGGACCTGCCACCCCCGAATTGCCACAGGTGCCGCCCTTGGCCGCCCCAAGCACCTGCTTGTTAAGCCTGGAGCTGGCCCTGGCAATAGTGAAGATGGAGGGCAAGTGACCACATTTCAGGAGAAGAGAAGGAGATTCTTCACTGAAAAGGTAAATTTTAAGCTAGAAAAAATAGCACTGCCACGATCAGGAAGACTGAACTAGGAGGGTCACAGCCACTTCCCTCTTTAGGCAGCACAAGGAGGCACAAGGTGCATGCATAGTCCCAATATACTCACAATACACACAATATACAAAAAAAATCTGATCTCATGCTGTAAAATGCATGCCTATCTACAGTGGGATTTATACTGACACATAGTCGAAGAACAAATAGAATCAATTTTGCAAACTCTACTGTGTTCTAGAAAAGAAGCATACTGCTAATATTCTACATGAAATGAGATACTGAAAAGTTTTTGAATAAAATGTTATCCTGCCTGTAGATGGAGCACTCCGTCTGGAAACCAAGTAGCTGTATCACACGTATTATTTAAATTAGAAAATTAGCTTCACCTGCACTGTTATCATATACAAGATGAAAATGCAGTATTAAAATATCAGGGAAAAATTAACAGGAATTTTTTTCATCCTCAAATTTTTTAATCTAATGGCACTCAGCAGTACAATTACACTGGGTAAATGCACTAGCTCCTCATGTTACATTTTAGATTAACAATATATTGTCAATATTAATATCTTGAATTACCTCCTCTTTCTTTTTCCATTTCACATGTTCCTACCATTGTAATGCTTTTTTTCACTCCTTCGGTTTTGCTTCGAGAATGAATATAGCAGGTCCCAGGATATATCAGATTTCTCAAATTTAGTTTTAACCAGACGCTAAGATCTAATTGCGCGGTTTCCATGGAAGTAAAACTGCTCTATTCTACCCACAGAACTGTTTGCTTAGCTTTTCCACATGTCATATTTCCCCTTCTGGCTTAACTCTCTAGTGGGAAGCACAATACATTACTATGTAAGGAACTGAATTTTGAGATTAGAACTTGGCCCAAGGGACAATGAACACCTTCTATTGATCTAGTAACTCCATGTCCAGCTCAGAATGGTCAGCCAAACACAGGGTTATTAGCTGGAGAAGTAATGCAGGGGAAGAATGGAAATTTTCAGGGCTCTAAGAGGGAAACACAGGAGGAATAGGCAACAAGGCATGGGCAGAAAGAGAGCTATAAAAACCATATATGTTGAAACAAATATTCCAGGCTGACTTTGAACATCTCGCACTGCGGACTAGCCCAACCCCAATATTTTGGAGGTGTGCACCGCCTTTGGAGCAAATGAACATATCAGTCACAGATACAGAATGAAACGCATGCATGGACGGTAGGTTTTCAAGATGCGCTTGCTTTCCCTCTCTCAGTTTCATTCATTAGCTTTATGCACAACACAACCTTGATTATGTAAACCTTAATTATCCAAAACACTATTATCTGAAAAAAGGGTTATGTTGTCCATCAATTACACTGAAAATTTCTCAGTTATTCAAATGTATTCAATAGTGCTGCGGCTATGCTATACTAACCCACAATGTTCAGATGGCTAGGTCAATGGAAGAATGTTTCTGTCAACCTAGCTATTGTCACTTGGGGAGGTGAATTATCTGTTGTAATGGAAAAACCCCTTCGAGTGCTGTAGGAAGTGTCTACACTATGGTGCTGTAGTGGCATAGCTACAGCACCCATAGGGCCTTATTCAGACAACAAAGAAGAAAGATACATTGAGATAAACAGCAGGAAAAATCCCCCCCAAAATTGCCAAAACAATTATTTTTGTCCAAGTGCTGCCAACAAATTAATCAAAACTTGTGTTAATAAGGAAATATTATCTTTCCTCCACCTTCCCTCGCCCAGTCACACCTCAACTTTAGACGGTCTATCTGACCTTTCAGTGGGTTATTGACTGGCCTCTGAAAAGTCTGATGACATTCCTACAGAAGATTTCCCAGCAGCTAATAAAACCACTATTTGGTACTTGAACATTCCTACTAAACAGGGATCAAACATTCACATAATCAAACTAGGATAAGTATTAAGCAATTTTTGCACAGACCTCTATATAGGGACTAATATTCTTTAATATTAATGAATAACCTGGAAGATGTAATTACATAATTTGTTAATATCATATTTGGAGGTATATAACTTTCAAAGGCTTCTAAATAACGTAGATACTTTTGAACATTTTACCCTAAGCAAAACTACAGAAAAATCTGCAGCGTTTGGAAAACTGAGCTAAGTCCAGTGGGGAGTGATTCAATATAGCAGAAAGAAAATAAACTTGGAATGGAAATAATACTTGCCCCTTCCCACTTCCAACCAAGAAAGAAATAAAACCCAGAAGAAAGCTGACTAGATGAAGAGCATTAATGCAGAAATATAATGCTCTGGAGGTGATAATGGATAAATTAAACACACGCAGAATGTACTTCTGTTGCAAAAAATAGTGCTGTGTTCAGTTTTGGGCCCCACAATAGAGAAGGGACTTTGGTAAACTGAAGAGACTGAAAAGGTCTGCAAAAATCTGCAATCCTAATTAATGATAAGTAATCAAAGTGGCAGTAGAGGCCATGTCCCAGATGGAAAAGCTGAAAGAAATTAATAGGATAAGAGCAACTTACAAAAGAGGTGGCAAAGGGAAGACAGTGTAAATGTTTATAATCGTTTGACATGTAGTAATTGAAAGGATAAGGAAGTACTAGTCATAGTGCAAAAGCAGTGACTATGGGTAACACTTTCAAAAGCATCTACGTAATTTAGGAGCCCAAGTCAGTTTTCAAAAGTGGTTTAGCACCAAGGATCCTAAGTCCCATTGGCTTTCAATGAGACATAGGCTCCAAATGCCTACATCACTTTTGAAAATGGGACTCGGGCTTCTAAGTCATTAGCTTTTCAAAATTTTGCCCCACAACTTAAATTAAATACAAGCTGCATATGGTATTGGGGGGGAAATCCTGAACTTATCACTCACACAATAGAACAACCACCTAGGACAGATGTGCCCACACCAGGCCCTACACATGCAGCACTAGCACCTTGCAAGGAGCCTAGGGTCACAACTAACTCACATAAAATGGATCAGAATTGAGTTACTCTCATATTTAACATGAAGACTGCACATCCAGGCCTACGATGCTCCATCTTGAACCAAATCACCAGGTGACAGTAAAGAACTCCATGGGCTAACCCAACACAGAGAATCAATGAGGCTGTTAAAAGTTTATTGATAAAATAAATGTATTATAACAAAGAAAAACACTGACTCCAAGGAATTACTCAGCTTTCATCTTCGATCTGTTATCAGTCACATGCTAGCAAAGCACTTTGCTTCAAGTTGGAACAGTGTGTACATGAATTACAAACTGTATGATCACTAGATGCATTTCAGACAAAAACAGTATTGAACATGTTAGAAACACTATGTTTAAGAGAAAATAAGATTGAAGAAAAGTAAGGGAGAGGAACCCCTGCTGTTGTGTGTGTATGAAGGGTTCAATTAGACGTTCCCTATTTAGCCCTAAAATCTATGCACCTATGAACTTTTTGTATCATAAATGACCTTTAGCACAGCATATTGTGCTAAAAATGTGACATTAAAAAAGTACATAAAACTCCTGTTTTATTTTAAATTTTATTTACATTCCAAAAATTCATAGATTTCTTTCTTTTTTGGGGTGGGGGGTGGAAGACTTTTCAGGTTCATGCAATACAGAGACTAAGGATCACAGAATCTTCCTAAATGTACTAAATTCCTGGTGACAGAGATTCATCATAAAAAGATAATTTGTTTTGCATGCAGTAAATGGGCTGAATAAAACTTTTGGAACAAAAACTATTAGTAATTCACGTGAAGTGAAATGTAGTTTTTAATTATGCACTCAGATCCATTACTATTTTGCTATTTTTTTCACTGGTTATAAAAATGAATGGCCATTATTCTGATCTCACTTATCATGCATAAATCCCATATATAATGCACATATACAACGGCTAGTACTAAGAACAATATATGGGGGGGAGTTATCTCAGAGCCCAGACTCCAGCTTAAGCCCGAAGACCTACACAGCTATTTTTAGACCCTCAGCACAAGCCCTGAGTCCCAGTACGTTGACCCAGGTACTGAAACTTGCTGCCATGAGGTTGTTGGGTTTTTTTGGAGGGGTGGGGGTTGTTTGTTGTTTGTTTCACATACTGTGAAATTCTATACCTTGGTGGAGTACCCTGTAATCCCTATATTCTTTATTTATATATAATTGTGATATTGCATATCTGAGGTATCAGGAGAAAGGTTATGATCTGCTGAAAATCACTGTCCTATCTAAATATCTATATCATTAGTGCATATGAAGTCATAAGATTGTGTTTTATGGTTGTCAGTAAACCTAGGTCTACCATATGTCCGGATTTCCCCGGACATGTCTGGCTTTTCAGTCTATAAATAGCCGTCCGGGGGGGGATTTTTAAAAATCTAAAAATGTCCGGGATTTCCCCCCGGTCGGCTATTTATAGACAGAAAAGCAGCGGCCAAGTGCCGCTGGGCACCCAAAGCCCCTTCCCAGCTCCCTCCAGCCCCTGCAGCCTTACCACGCTGTCCGGCCCCGCAGCTGTCTTCCCCCTCCTCCACTCCCCTGAACGCTCTGCCCACCTGCTCCTCTCCCATCCCTGCTTTCCGTGAATCTGATCTTCGCGGGAAGTCTGAAAAGAAGCAAGGGCAAGCGGAAGGCAGCAGCAGGTAAGCTGGGGTGTGTGTGGGGGGGGGGGGCGAGGAGGAGAGTTCCAGGGAGGCGCGGCCCTGGCCAAGCAGCTCCCTCCGGCCCAGGCCGAGCGGCGCCCGGCAGCCCCAGCGGCTCCGGCCCAGCTCGGGCCCCAGCGGTTCTGGCCCCAGGGCGGTGATCCCGGTTCCGGCCGAGCGCGCCGGCCCAGCCCCAAGCCCCGCAACTCTGGCCAGAGCACAGCCCGATTCCTGGGCTCTTTAAAGCCGGCCCTGGTCAGGGGATAGGGAGGGAGGCTGGATGGGCCGGGAGTTTGGCGGGTGGCTGTCAAAGGGGCAGGGGTGTGGAGAGGGGTTGGGACAGCCAGGGACGGGGAGCAGGGGGGGTTAGATGGGTCTGGGGTTCTGGGGGGCATTCAGGGGGACAGAGGTGTGGAGAGGGGTTGAGGCAGGCTGGTAGCAGAGGGGGTTGGATGGGTCAGGAGTTCTGGGGGTCCTGTCAGGGGGCGGGGAGCAGTTGGATAGGGCATGGGAGTCCCCGGGGGTCTGTCTGGGGGCAAGGGTGTGAATATGGGGTGGGGGTGTGGATAAGTGTCGGGGCAGTCAGGGGACAGGTAGGGTCGTAGGGGGTTCTCAGGAGGGGGCATTCAGGGGACAAGAAGCAGGGCAGCTTAGAAAGGGATGGGGTCCTAGGGGGCAGTTAGTGGCAGGGGTCCCAGGATGGGGCAGTCAGGGGACAAGGAGCAGGGTGGGGGTTGGGGGTTCTGAGGGAGGCAATCAGGGGGTGGAAAGTGGGAGGGAGTGGATGGGGGTGGGGCAGGGGCGGGGCTAGAGTGGGGCTCCTCCCCCTCAGTGTCCTCTTTTTTGCTTGTGGAAATATGGTAACCCTAGTAAAACACGCTGTAAGTTGGAGAATCGGCCAGTTATTAGCGCCACAGAGACAACAGCAGGGAAAGTAACCAACGCCCGGGCCATCAACAGCCATTGTCCAGCAAGGGAGTTACAATTCAATGACTCACCTGCATAAAGCCACACCAGGGGAATTGCTCAATCTTGCCTGGGGACTCAGCAATGCCAACCAGACATGCCTGGACCTGTGTTCTCCAAGTACATGGACTAAGGGTATAAAACAGAACACAGTGGCCTAATGCTGGGCCTTTTTCTTTCCCCCACCTAGGCTGCAAGCAAGAAGGACACTCAGAAGACTGAAGACTCCAACAGACGAGACTGGCCCAGGTTTCAAGGGTGAAACCTTTGTACTATGAACTGGAATATCCAGTGGGGTGAGAAAAACTGCTTAATCTAGACCCCCTGTTCCCCCACCCTCTGACCACCCCACCCCCTGACCACCACCCTGAACTCCCCGGCCCTCTATCCAACCCCCCTGCTCCCTGCCCCCTTACCGCGCTGGAGCACCGGTGGCTGGTGGCACTACAGCTGTGCTGCCCAGAGCACCAGAACAGACAGCCATGCCGCCCACCTGGAGCTAGCCACGCCACCGCGCAGTAGAGAGCACCGGGTCACGCTGTGGCTCTACAGCTGCACTGCCCAACAAGAGCTCCCAGCCCCACCGCCCAGAGCATTGCACCGGCGGTGCAGTGAGCTGAGGCTGTGGGGGAGGGGGAACAGCAGTGGAGGGGCTGGGAGCTAGCCTCCCGGGCCAGGAGCTCAGGGGCCGGCAGGAGGGTCCCGCAGGCCGGATATGGCCCATGGGCCGTAGTTTTCCCACCTCTGATCTAGATGTTGCCCAGTCTGATAGGGTTGAGAGTTTAGACTGCATGCTTATATATTTTATTTTATTTTGGTAACCACTCTGACTTTTTGCCTGTCACTTATAATCACTTAAAATCTATAGTTTGTAATCAATACATTTGTTTAACTGTTTATCTTTATCAGTGAGTTTGCCTGAAGTATGTGGTAAATCTGCTCAGGTTTACAAAGGCTAGTATATATCCACTTTCCACTGATGAAGTGGTGAACCAATTAATAAATTTGCACTGCTCGTCTTGAGCCATGCAAGACAGTATATTTCTAAGGTACAAGGCTGGGAGGGATTTGGCTGGTGCTTTTGTCTGTGTGATTCATGAGTGGCTCTGGGAGTATTCATGCAAACTAGCTGTGTATGGGGCTTCACATGTGGTTGTGTTGAGTGATAACAGCACCTGGAGGGGTTTGCTGCTTGTCACTAGCAAACCTTTGTGAGAGACATCCCAGGCTGGAGAGATAAGGGGGCACAACAGTTCCAGGTTTCACTCCGGGGATCCCATCACACATACCCTTAGAGGTCAATCTTACTCATGTTGAAGTTAACAGCAAAGTACCTTTTGGCTTCAAGGACAGTAGGATCGGGCCACTGAACTATAACTTATGTAAGTGGAGACAGAGACATCCTGTCTCCCCACTGAAGTCAATGGGAATTTTGCTACTAGCTTCAATGTGGCCAGGATTTCATCCTTATTTTTAATGGTATTAATATGCAATCCATACCTATGACACACTCTCTCTCTATATATATAAATAAAATGTATGAATGTATGTATGTATAGAATAAATAAATTTCTATTAACACACACATATGTATACACACATATATACAGACATACACTAGTTTATTGTTACTCTGGTCAAATGCAGTAACCTCCTCACAATGGAGAGGCCAGATAGGATTTTTTTTTTAAAAAGGGAATAGGATCTTACAAAGCCAGGATCAGACAGCCAGTGGTTTGCGAGAGTTAGAATTAATGTTTCTTTTAGATAAACTAATCAGAAACAAGAACGCTTTCACTTACGCAGAAGGGAGGTTTCAGCCTTACAGAATGCAATCTGTTCCATGACTTCCCAGCATGCTGAAGCTGTAAGTACACTGCAGCTAATAAACCAACTATATTGTACTTAAAAAGTTTACTGACTACACTCCCAAAATTCCAATTTCCTATTGTAGATATATTGCATGCAGCTTAGCTTAATGAAATGGGTAGGTAATATGTTACAACACAAAATTACCAGATTTTAGATGTTTTCATTACTTCATATAACATGCTAAGTTTGTAATAAGTGACTTTTAATTATAAATCCATTTTATATTATAGACCCCATGTATACTATCCAGCCTGTATGATTTGGCATTGGCATTTATATCTCTGCTGGATACTTCAGCCTTCTGCAGTCATCCTGTGGTGACAGTTATCTCTTAATTAAAACTCTACATGAAAATAGCACTACTGAAAAGTACATACAAAGAATGATTATTTATAACTGCACAGTCCTTTTTTAATCTATAGTTTTAATACTGGAGGTAACCATTGTAGTTAGTGGGAAGCACCTCCCCAAGGAAAAATAGACATAGCCAATCCCTTATACTTATAAAAGAAAGATAAAATAGTATAGATTTTCCTATAGTCATCTCATCTCATCTCGCTGAAAATAATGGTGTGCTACATGTCCCTTTAAGAATAAATACTTTCAGATATGTAAGACTGTCTATGATGAGTACCACAGGTTTTTTTTTTTTAACGTAAGTTATGATGACCCTTGAATTCGGAAGTGAATTTTCCAAGTGTCAGATCCTTGTCAGTGTTAATGAACTGTCACTACAACTCAGATGCAAATCTGAAATAAATAGGACATCTAACTTTAACAAGCTTCTATGCAAGGCTATTATTTCTAAACAAAAGAGGTGCATTGCTTTGACATGTATTTGAACTCAGAAAGTTGCAGTTTCTTCTGTAGAAGATGGAAGCTGAAACTTTGTAAAAATTATAATGGAGTGGATTCATCTGAAAACAAAGAACAACTAGCTCCCCAGAAGGGGACAGAAATGCTGACCTAATTTTTTTTTACTATATTTCTTTCTCAAGTTTTTTTTATAATAATCAATCACAAATTCTACAACCAATATTGACTTGTGAAAAATGAGAAATGTATAAAGAAAAACGTATTATGCACACAAAGTCGCACTCATTTCTGAAATAAGGGCTGTGTGTTTGGGGTATTTTTGGTGGCTTTAAAAATGTTAACAGCTGTTGCTCAGCAGACTGCTAAGGGCCCAATCCTACAGTCTTTATTCAGACAACCTTTTTCCCGGCCTTAAATAGGAGTTTTGTCTGTAAAGAGTTTGCAGGATCTGAGCCTTAACTGATACAGTTAGTCAGAACAATTTAATGCACCACTCTCAATGGCCACATTTTGAAAAAAGCTAGTATGCATGACATATCACTCTGTGGCAGTCAAGGCCTGCACAGCTGGAGAGAAACTCAGCATGAATCTGAAGTTAAACAAAGAAAAATATCTCTGGGGTTTGAGATTTATAGACAGATTTTATTTCTGGTGCAACAAAAAGAAAATAGACTAGCAAAATCTCTGGCCATATCCCTTCATGCAGCTGAATTATCTTTAAGAACCAGAACAATATTAATAGGGCAGCTCTTGTGTCTTTGGAACTCCCTGTCCTGGATTCTTCCAAACAAGTAGCCCCCAACTGTTTCTTTGTTGAAAGGAAGCCCCACTCCTTTTTAAGGCTCCAAGCCTAATTATTCTCAGCTGCTCTTCATTAACCCCAGGCAGACAGAAGGAACAGGAGCTTCCCTCAGTTACCCTCAGGGAGGTGCTTATTTCAGAAAAGCCCATTCAGAACCCCTGCTGGGATTTAAGCCCCAACATCACTGTCTGGCTTGTCAGAGGTTTCTCCTAGGAGTACTGTATAACTGGAGTGGGGTGAATCATATCTGTAGACAGCCTTTCATGGGCACCAAAAGACCTGTCCCTTTAATCACACACTTCTAGCTCCATCCAACCCAAACACCATTCACAATATATTTCTGGTCCATGAACATGGGCAGTAATTGTATTCTATTGTATATCCAGGCGCATATATAAGTGCATATCTGAGGCATGTGAAAAGCACGAATTTGCCACTAACAGCTTGAGGCTCAATCATGAGCCCACCTACACAGCTGTGCAGGAAGGAAGGCGTATAAGCAGCCCCCTTACTCTCCTGAACAAGCTACTTGCATCACTGGATCCTGCACAGGATGAGTGCAGGTGAGTGGGCAGCAGGCAGAGCCTTTGCATACTCTCAGTGCACCAGCCCACACACCGGAGCAGAATTTAAATCACATTAAAACCTTGTGTGGATGATCTCAATCAGAAGGAAAGTGGCCTTAATTTGCTGTAGTTTAGGCCCCAGTCTACTCTTAAAAGTTATGGTGGCATGGCTACCTGGGTCAGGGTTGTGAAAAAAGCCACACCCTTGATCGACACAGCTATGCCCACAAAACCCCCAGTGTAGATGTAGCTATGTCAGCTGAACTAAGACCATTCGGGGAGGTGGTACTCCCATAGTGATAGAAAAATTCCTTCTGTAAGTGAATGTTGTGTCTACACTAGGGGGCATGCTGGCGCAGTTATGACTTCACAGCATAGCATTGACCTTATAGCTTTAGTTGATTTATCTTAACTTTGAGTGATAATCTGAACCTTGCCTTTCTCCTAGAGCTGCACAGCTAATTTACTCAGGCTGGACTGTAGGATTATAATCCAGCCCTTGGTAAATACCCTTGATACTGTTTATAGAGCAAAGAAAAAAAATCCTGTCTCTGGAAATGTAACTGACAAGTACACTGGAGATGGTAGCATAAACTGTGACTAGGTTTTACGAGGGTATTTATATATCAATTCTCTAAATAGATTTGAGACATTCCCTTTGTGATGTGATGGATAAATCTGTTAAGTGTTACCACCTTCAATCTTGACCTATAGTAGTCCTGAGGTTTGTAAACTACTTGGGCTCTGCCATTTTTTTTTCCAGGATAATTCATATTGGCTAATGTCCCAAAAAGTGATTTGAGAGAGGAAATGCTTCTCTAATCTCTAGATCCATGAAAAGTGATATTTTTATTATTACAAATTTAGGATAGAGTGCCCCTGTGTCATATCTGGTTCATCAATTTTCAGGCATAACCCTATATTAGCCTATGTTCCTGAGGATTTCTAAGACACCTAGAACTAAGTTAGGTCTGGTTTGGAAGCTGACAGGAAAATCTTTTCCAAGTATTTTTAAAATTCTACTTTTCACTTCCAGTACCTAGAGATCCCCCCCCCCACCCCTTTTGCCTCTGCTTAAAAAAACAAAACCAGTTGGGAATGACTCACAAGACTCTCAGTTTCCAGAATCAAATAATTTCCCTTCTCCCAGGAGAAGAAATCTGAGGAGGAGCCAGAAAAAATGCTAACAATATACATCTTTAATTTATTTTTTCTTCTCTTACTTAACTCTAAAGGAGGAGAAGTACCTACACTCACAGTAGGAATACTGCTTTATTCTTTGATTTTTATACCATTGTGATGGCAATCTTCAAGACTTTTATTTAAAAGAGAATAATCTTCTAAGGAGCAAAGCTCCTTAGAAACCTCTATATGATGTCAGACTGGCTAAACTTGCAGGCTATGAACACTAAGTTAAATCTGCAGGAATTGCGCTTGTTTTCTTGCAAAGGGATAAGACAATGTAAAAGTGTTCTAAAGAAGCTACTGAATATTCTGACCCAGCAATAACTATTAAAAACATGCTGCAAAAATTCCTTACCAGGATATGGTCTTATTTATCAGTTTCCAAGCAAGGATTCCACACAGAAAAACTGGTTTCTAGTTTTTATGGCTATCTGCTTTTGGCCCTTTCCCTATTTGCAGGGATGATGTGTGAAACGCAGCCCAGGGGAAGACGGATAAGGTAGTTTTTAAACCATCTTTGCACCCTCACTAGTCTCTGCTGCTCCAGGGGCTACAGCAGACTCCTGTGTAACTTAGATAGGCCTCCGGGATATCATTGGCTCTGGCTACCCTAGAGCATTTACTGCAGTGCAACTGCACAGATGCTGTAAGGGCTCTACTGTAGCCGTTCTAAGCCGACAGGAGAGAGCTCTCCCATTGACTTAATTAATCCACCCCCAATGAGTAAATAAATAGATATATACCTATCTCCTAGAACTGGAAGGGACTCTGAAAGGTCATCAAGTCCAGCCCCCTGCCTTCACTAGCAGGACTAAGTACTGATTTTTGCCCCACATCTCTAAGTGGCCCCCTCAAGGATTGAACTCACAACCCTAGGTTTAGCAGGCCAATGCTCAAACCACTGAGCTATCCCTCCCCCCAGAAGCTCTCCTGATGACATAGCACTGTCCACACCAGCACTTATGTCGGTGTAACTTATGTCACTCAGGAGCTTGGCTTATTCACACCCCTGAGTGACGTAAATGGTAGTGTAGACATAGCCTAAATTATGGCAGCTTCTCTGGACTGCTTTACTGGCTGCAATATTGCTGTCGCCCTACTCCAGATGGGGGTGTCTTACCGTCAAGCAAGCTCCCTACCCTCAGAGTCATTGGGAGGCTGCCTTCTGGCTTTTCTCTACCATGCTTGAACCAGAGGACTTTTTCACTAGATGGTTAGGGATTTAGAGCCATTTAGTCAGCGCAAAGGGACCAGAGCATGGATGAGGATCTCACCCTCTCCCTTAGGGTCATTTTCTGATTATAACCAACTTGTATCTTTGGGTTGCAGCAACTGTAACAATACACAGCAAAAGTATACAACCAGTTTACGAGAGGTAGTGAAGAATATAATTTCCAATATTTATCGTTACTTGTTTGCTTTATAAGCACTGACATTACATTTGGCTCTTTACAGGGCATGGTCTCTGCCCCAAGGGATTTACAACTGCTGTCATAAACACTGAAATTGCAGGCAGAATTAAGGTAGGCAAACTGTAGTTACCTAAGTTAAATTGTGGCAAGAGCCCTAAAGAAAACTCCACTACTCTTACAAAAAATGCCATGGGATCTTTAATGACCACAAATGGTTTATTAACCTTTACCAGCTACAATATACTGTTCACAGACGGACACTCCCACATCCCATTCTTATGCTATGGTCCAGAGAGCTGGCTTGGTCAAAGACTTCCCTGTACCAAGCCCCCCAAATAATAAATAAAAGCCCCCAATAGTTACAATTTAATGGACATTATAGCCCTCAGGAAAGCACACCCACAATTAATCATAAGGAAGAAAAAAAAGCACTGTCACTAATGAAATAGTATGCTGGAGAAATACTGAAAAATGCAGACAAACTTCATGAAGGAAATGGTTAGTGTTTCTGGAACATATGGATGGGGATATGTTTCAGAGTTAACTTTATTTTTAGAATCTTAGCTCTTAATCTCTTGACTTTCAAAGGCCCTTCCCTATCCCCAAACTCCCCCCCTCCCCGGTACTCCCGCTCCCAAAAAAACAACAAACCAACAAGTGCTCTTATGAGCTCTCTTTTCTTTAATGGTATAATATATTTCCAAACAATTGTATATTAACAAAGTTGTTTGAGGGGGAATTAGAGAATTAACAGAAAATTATTAACTGTTGTCTCACATAGCAGCATCCTTATGAGCAACAGAACACTTACTGGACACTGATGTCTAGTTATATCTAGCATGTAATTTATTTCTCTGCTGGAACACAGCCTTATCAGCTTTGCCCATGTAGAGAAAGTGCTCCTATCTATGAAACAAAATACAGCACTTCAGGCCGGAAGCTGGAATGCATAAATGAAAGTCCACAACATGATCACCAAGGTAGGCTTACCACTGAATTAGCAGAGAAAGCAGCAACATTTAAGCAGACTGGAGGTGATCTTTTAGGGTCAGATTTTTTTTTTTTTTAAAAAAGCACAGTTCTCTTTAGGTATCATTAAGCTAACTCAGAGCTAGTGGGTGCTGAGCATCTTTGACAATCTGGCCTCTTTGTTTAGGAGTTAAACACTTAAAATCTGGCTTTTTGGTTTTCTTCTGAACACTAAAATTATGGTCAGACTATTTTCAGTTGTGAGGAAATTCCTACTGTACCACTAATGCACTATGCCGTTATACATTTAAAAAAAAAAAAAAAAAACGCCATTCCACTGTAGGTAATTATGCAACTTACAACGGAAAACATTTTGACTGAGTATGAAACCTATGATTGCTTTTAATTTTATAAATGTTTTTTATTCAAACTCAGACTTCACAGTACCTCACCTTCACTAAGACCTAATAGCATGTGAAATTTGAAGTTTTAAAGTTAAGCTGATTTTGAGATATCCATTTACATGAAAAAAGAATAGGAATGCAGGCTTAATATTTCTTTTCAAAATGGAACAAAGTCCCCCACTTTTTTACCCAACTCAAAAAAGTTGAAATGGAGTTTCAAAAAAAATCTCTTTGGCCCTAGACCACACATGAAAAATTTTCAGTCCAAAAGAATTTTTCAGAAAGTTATGATCTAGTGAACAAAGAGGGTCATAATGAAAGTTCCTTGGATGTTAACTACAAACTCCTGTAACAATAAAACAGTCATCTTTAATTCTTTGCCAACCTGACCACTTTAGAGTAATTAAAGAAAAAAGCCACACCAATTACTCTTAAAAGGTCTAATCTAAAAAGGAAGGTGCACAGGAGTCTGGGCCCATGACAAATTTTAGCCTCCTTGCATGCAAAAACAAATAAAACAAACAAACAATTCCCAAAAAGAGAAAATTTATCATTCATGCATTTCTGAAACCAAGGATAACAAACCCTCTTATACTTCCAAAATACTGAGCTTATGTCCAAAGATGAGAGAAATGCCAACTAGGCCATCCAAATCTATCAAGAGACAGAGGTTTTCCATCTGTTTCAAAAACCATAAAAGCACAACAGGGCCGCCCACGGGAGGGGAGGGGGCTGGCAAGTGGGACAATTTGCTCCCCGGCCCCAAAGGGGCCCCCCACGAGACTATAGTATTGCAAAGTATTGCAACTTTTTTTTATGGAAGGGGCCCCCGAAATTGCTTTGTCCCAGGCCCCCTGAATCCTCTGGGCGGCCCTGAAGCCCAATCCCATCTGACTACTCTACAGATCTGAAGGCAACTACTCTTAATCTAAATTGTTGAAGCCATCCTTTATGAGCCTGTGGGTTCCTGAAAAAAAATTATTATTAATTATTATTATTATTAGCATTATACTTTCAAGATGCAGCTCTCAATACCTGTTAAAACCTACCAGATAACAATTACTACACAAAAAGTCTGGAAACAAATAATACTTTATAAAAGTAAAAATTGCTCATATACTTTATTTAGGGTTACCATATTTAGTGCCTCCGAAAGGAGGACACTTTAAAGGGGCCCCAACCCCGCCCCCAGCCCCGCCCCCGCTCCCGCCCCAACCCCGCCCCCTCCCCAAAGTCTCCGCCCCCTCCCCTGCTTCCCGCGAACATTTGAGTCGCGGGAAGCCCGAAGCAGGTAAGAAGGGGGGCGGGGGGGAGGAGGCGGCGGCGCGGCCCACCCCCGGCACCGCAGGTCCCCAGCCCGTCCCCCGAGCCCCCGGCCCGGCACCGCCGGCCGAGTCCCCGGCCCGGCCCGGCACCGGGCCCCCCCGAGCACCGCCGGCCGAGCCCCCGGCCCGGCCCGACACCCGAGCCTCCGGCCCGGCACCCGGCCCCCCCCCGAGCACCGCCGGCCAAGCCCCCGGCCCGGCACCCGAGCCGCCGGC